>NC_091564.1:38713693-38718693 GCF_042767895.1 Penaeus vannamei | reverse complement strand
AAATAAGGAATAATTCAATCCTCAATCCTCTTATTACCACATTTATCACTCCCTACTCTTCATCATCACAATCATCATTATCATCATCGCCACCGTTATAACAATCATCTTTATCACCAATACAGTCTCTCTTTCTTCTCTCTCTCTATCTCTATCTATCTCTCTCTCTTTCTTTCTCTTTTTCTCTCTGTCTCTCTCTCTCTCTCTCTCCTTATCTTTATCTCTCTCTCTCTCTCTTTCTTTCTTTATCTTTATCTCTCTCTCTCTCTTTATCTTTATCTCCCTCTCTCTATCTATCTATCTATCTATCTCTTTCTCTCTCTCTCTTTCTCTCTCTCTTTCTCTCTCTCTCTCTCTCTCTCTCTCTCTCTCTCTCTCTCTCTCTCTCTCTCTCTCTCTCTCTCTCTCTCTCTCTCTCTCTCTCTCTCTCTCTCTCTCTCTCTCTCTCTCTCTCTCTCTCTCTCTCTCTCTCTCTCTCTCTCTCTCTCTCTCTCTCTCTCTCTCTCTCTCTCTCTCCCTTCTTCTTTTCTCTTTTGCCATACATAATCGTATATATAACCTGTTAAAACAAGAGACAAAAGACAATATTTACAGTGACGTCACCACTCAGAGCCTCATTTTGGAAGGTCAAGTTTTTTGTTCTTTTTTTTTTTTTTTTTTGGTCACACATTCATAGATGTTTTGTTGACCTTTTCTTGAGCTTTCTGAATGCTAATGAGTCGATCTAGAGATGGCTCTGTCGACGGTAGCTTGTTTTCGTTTTTGTTTTTTTTTTGCATTTTTCTTTGGTTTTCGTTCGTTTCTTGTTTTTTTTTTCTTTGGTTTTCGTTCGTTCCTTGGGATTTTTTTTTCTTTGGTTTTCGTTCGTTTCTTGTGATTTTTTGCTTTTTTTCGTTCTCTTACTTTGTTTTCGTTCGTTCGTTTGTTTGTTTTTTCGTTCGTTCTCTTGTTTGTTTTGTGGTTGTTGTTGTTTTCTTTGGTTTTCGTTCGTTCCTTGGGATTTTTTTTTTCGTTCTCTTACTTTATTTTCGTTTCGTTCGTTTTGTTTTGTTTTCGTTCGTTTTGTTTTGTTTTCGTTCGTTTTCTTGCTTTATTTTTTTTCTTTCGTTCGTTCGTTTGTTCTAGTTTTTTGTCTTTCTTTCTTTCCTTCTTCTTTTGTTTTGTTTTTGTTTTTTCTTTCTTTCTTCGCTCGTTCTCTTCTTGTTTTTTTTTTCTCTCTAGTGTTCGTTCTTCTCTTTGGCTTTCTTTCTTGTTTTTTTTTCTATTTGTTCGTTCACATTTTCTTTCGTTCGTTCGTTCTCTCTTTCTGTTTATCTCTCTTTCTTTCTTCTTTTTGTTGTTCTCGGTTTCTATCATATTCGTTACCTTCTCTCTTTATCTCCTTTTCCTTTCATCTAGTTCTCTATTTTTCTCGTTCTCTTCTTCTCCTTCTCTCTTCTCTTCTCTTCTCTTCCATTTCTTTCTCCTTCTCTTTCTCCTTCACTTATCCCCTCCTTCGCATCTCGTCTTCTTTTCTCTTCTTTTCCCTCTTTCTCCTTTTTCTCTTTCTCCTTCTCTTCCCTCCTTTCTCCTTCTCTTTCTCCTTTTCTTTCTCCTTCACTTATCCCCTCCTTCACATCTCGTCCTCTCTTCTCTTCTTTCTTTTCGTTCTCTTCTTCTCTTCTCTTCCCTTCCTTTCTCCTTCTTCTCTTTCTTCTTCTCTTCCCTCCTTCAATCATCTCCTCCCTCACATTTCGTTCTCCCTTCTCTTTTTTTCTTTTCCTTTCTCCTTCTCTCTTCTCTTCTCTTTTCTTCCATTTATTTCTCCTTCTCTTTCTCCTTCACTTATCCCCTCCTTCACATCTCGTTCTCTCTTCTCATTTTTCTCTTTTCGTTCTCTCTGCTCTTCTCTTCCTTTTTCCTTCTTCTCTTTCTCCTTCTCTTCCCTCTTTCACATCTCGTTCTCTCTTCTCTTCTTTTCTTTTCTCGTTCTCTCTTCTCCTCTCTTCGCTTCCTTTCTCCTTCTTCTCTTTCTCCTATTCTTCTCTTCCTTTCTCCTTTTTCTCTTTCTCCCTTTCTTTCTCCTTCTCTTTCTCCTTCACATCTCGTTCTCTTTTTCTCTTTGCTTCCCTTCCTTTCTCCTTTTTCTCTTTCTCCTTCTCTTCCCTCCTTCACTCATCCTCTCCTTCACATCTCGTCCTCTCTTCTCTTCTTTTCTCTTTTCGTTCTCTCTTCTCCTCTCTTCCCTTCCTTTCTCCTTTTTCTCTTTCTCCTTCTCTTTCTCCTTCTCTTTCTCCTTCACATCTCGTTCTCTTTTTCTCTTTTCTTCCCTTCCTTTCTCCTCTTTCTCTTTCTCCTTCTCTTCCCTCCTTCACTCATCCTCTCCTTCACATCTCGTCCTCTCTTCTCTTCTTTTCTCTTCTCGCTCTCTCTTCTCCTCTCTTCTCTTCCTTTCTCCTTTTTCTCTTTCTCCTTCACTCATCCTCTCCTTCACATCTCGTTGTCTCTTCTCCTCTCTTCCCTTCCTTTCTTCTTCTCTTTCTCCTTTTCTTCCCTCCTTTCTCCTTTTTTTCTTTCTTCTTCTCTTTCTCCTTCACTCATCCCCAAATGACAGTCCGAACAGATAAATAAAAAAAAAATATATATATCTTCGCTCCGTTAATTCTTCCTATAGATATTTCACGAAAAAAATATACATTTACGAGATTTATGGATAAAATTCCCCTTTTCCTATTCCCTGCCTCCCCCACCTCCCCCTCTCCTCCGCCCCTTCGCTCTTCTTCAACTCCCCCCACCCTACCCCCTCTCTTCTTGGTTCCTCTCTTTCCTCCCTTTTCTTATCCTTAACCTCTCCCTCCCTCCCTCCCCTTCCCTCCCCTCTCATAAACTCTAGTTCCTCTATCTTTTTTCCCCTATTTATCAATCTTATTTTTTTATTTTTGTTTTTATTTTTTTATCAATTTTGTTTTATTTGTTGTTTTTTGTTTTGTTTTCCTTCATTTTGTTCCTTTTTCACAATGACACGATCGTTTCTCTTTTTTTCCCACCTTCTCATTTATCATCATTTATCCTCTTCTCTCCTCTTTTCGCTTCCTTCTCCTGTTCATAATAGTGTCTCCCACACTTTCTCTCTCTCTCTCCCCTACCCCCTTTTTACAATCACCCCTCTCCCCTCCCCTCTCCCCCTCCTCATTTACAATCACCCCTCCCCTCTTTCCTCCCCCTCCCCTCATCCCCTCCTTCCCATTCACAATCTCCCCGCCCCCCCATTTACAATCAATCCCCATTCACAATCCTCCCACCCACCCCATTTACAATCACCCTCCCCCTCTCCCCCCTCCCCCCTCCCCCTAATCACAATCATCCCCCCACCACCAACCCCATCCCCTCCCACTCCTAGGTACTGGTACCCCCACCCCCACCCCCACCCCCTCTCATTCATCAACCTCTATGTATGATTTCTCGGAAAAAAACGAATATTCACTCAATTGAGTTGCTAAGCATGGTAGGAAAAAATATATAGGAAAAAAATGAATGGTGGGTCGAAATAAAAAAAAATAAAAAAATGAAAATAAAATATTGGTGTAAAATAACTAGCATATGCGTATTATTGCCCTCTGATTTCTGGTAAGAATTATTTATGTTTCATATTTTTTCTTTCTTTCTTTTATTGGATTGTAATAGATAAGCTTTACCGTATAACATCCTAACGGTTGTTATTTTCACCGGGGGAAAAATTATAACGACCGTTGAGGTAAAGTTACAACCACTGTGGCCATTATCTTAATTAAGATAACTATTATGAACCGTATTCATGTGGACAAATGTGGAAAGGTATGAATGAGAACGAATATCTTCACAATACAAGAGATGTATTTGACCGGTTTCGATTATATCTTCGTCAGAAAGACATGTATTTCTGACGAAGATATAATCGAAACCGGTCAAATACATCTCTTGTATTGTGAAGATATTCGTTCTCATTCATACCTTTCCACAATAACTATTATGGTCATTTTCTTTATTTTCTTTACCATTACGATCATTATCTCGACGGAAATGGCCACTTTGGTCATTATCTTTATCAGTGTTGCCATTATTATCATTATCTTTATCAGTGTTGCCATTATTATCATTATCTTTATCAGTTGCCATTATCATCATTATCTTTATCGAAACTATCACTATCTTTATCTTTATCAGTATTACCATAACGATCATTTTCTTTAACACTATATCTAAGGTTCTTTATTTACATTGCCACATAACTTTAACACTATATCTAGGGAACTTTATTTACATTGCCACATCAGTCACTATGGTTATCTTATCACTATGATCACTATCATCGCCATACCTCTTTCACGAATAATAACAATTTTACCAGCCACTCTCCTCTCTCCTCAAATGATATCATGCCTCCAACAAAGGGATATATAAAAAAATATATTATCGTATTTTATCATGCGTAACTTGACAGGCTTCCTTTCAGACTGCTATTTATTCGGGAGAGAAAATGAGGGTTTGGCACCGTGCCATCACGAGACGACTAGGTCCTTGGGTGCCAAAGTCTCCTTCCTGCCTCCTCCGCCTCTCTTTCGTGTTTATTTTTATGTTTTTTGTTTTGTATATGTCTTCCTTTATCGTCATCGCCATTATCATTATCATTATCATCATTTTTACCATATTTTTAAGTGATATTTTGATATCATTACCATCATTATAGTAATCATTGTTATTATCTTTACCATGACTTATATTGTTATCATTACCATTGTCATTATCATTATCATTGTTATCATTATCATTATTATTGTTAACATTATCATTATTATTGTTATCATTATCATTATTACCATTATCATCATTACTATATTAATGAAACGAGTGCGACTCATTCTTTTCATTATGAATATCACTATTATCATTATTGATTTCTCAGCATCATTCTTATTGTATCTTTTTTTATCATTACCATCATACTTGCTACCATAATTAGATAATCATATCTTCACCATTAT
>NC_091564.1:38698693-38703693 GCF_042767895.1 Penaeus vannamei | reverse complement strand
GCGACCTTTCGAAAAATAAAGGGTATATTGTCTTTAATGCAAAGCCATTATTCATTTTAAAAAACGTTGCATTTACACACACACGCAATTCTAGTTGATGAAGAATGCAAGGAAAATGTTTTTATTTTAAATCACTTGTCTTGAAATCAACGAATTTGTCGAGGAGGAATATTAAATAATTTTTCACCTAGTGTTTATTTCCATCTGTTATTTATGTTTTATTCACTGTCAGTTAGTGGTATAATGTTTATTTATCCCCTTGCAGTGCCTACGTCAACAAAGAAATTTTATCGATCACAAAACACTGGCAAAATAGAAAGATTTTTATCATTTCCAGTGTGATAGTCTTCTTAATATCTATACGTTCCTGTATTTGTGATCATTTTAATCTTCCGTGTAATTTATACAATATATCATTTGCTTGAAACTGACACTGTAAACAAAAAATACAATACAGACGATATATATATAGCACCTCCAATGGCAAATTCCTTTACATACCTTGGGGTAAAAATGCGAAGGATAAAATATGCATTTGATGAGTAGGTTTCCTTTGCTTGCTCTCACGTTGCACACTACTCAGCTTCAGTTCAAACTTGTCACATGGATATACTGTAGGTATGCGCAGGTATGGCGTTACTATGTCTGTGTTTGTATATTGTACTTATCACAGCACGGGAATACAAAGCCAAAAATATATTTCTAAATTTATTTCCAGCCAAGTTCGTAATATCATGACGTGGCTATTTTTACCGTTATTTTACACGTTATATATATATATATATATATATATATATATATATATATATATATATATATATATATATATATATATATATATATATATATATATATATACATATATATATATATATATATATATATATATATATATATATATATATATATATATATATATATATATATATATACATATATATATATATATATATATATATATATATATATATATATATGTGTGTGTGTGTGTGTGTGTGTGTGTGTGTGTGTGTGTGTGTGTGTGTGTGTGTGTGTGTGTGTGTGTGTGTGTGTGTGTGTGTGCATATATATATACATTACTATATATAGGAATATTTAAATATATATATGCGTGTATGTGCGAATGTATGTACGTCTTTTTAGAAAGAAATTCGAAGGTGTAACCATTTATAGATTTAATCACCTTTACGGAATCATTCATTTATTCGCAGACAATATAGCTTACTTAAACTTTTGATATACACTGTAAATCACCTCTACCAAAAACACAGGTTAATTGCCAAACTGGGGCACAATACACCCTCCCTTATCTTTCTCACCGTGACTCTCCTTGTTTTGTTGTTTTTTTCTTCTTTCTTTCCTTTCTTTCATTCTTTCTTTCTTTCTTTCTTTCTTTCTTTCTTTCTTTCTTTCTTCCTTTCTTTCTTTCTTTCTTTCTTTCTTTCTTTCTTTCTTTCTTTCTTTCTTTCTTTCTTTCTTTCTTTCTTTCTTTCTTTCTTTCTTACTATATTTCTTCCTTCCACTCTTGCTTTCTTTCTTTCTTTCTTTCTTTCTTTCTTTCTTTCTTTCTTTCTATATTTCTTCCTTTCTTTCTTTCTTTCTTTCTTTCTTTCTTCCTTTCTTTTTCTTTTTCTTTCTTTCTTTCTTTCTTTCTTTCTTTCTTTCTTTCTTTTTTTTCTTTGTTTCTTTTTAAATTTCTTCCTTCCACTCTTTCTTTCTTTCTTTCTTTCTTCCTTTCTTTCTTCCTTTCTTTCTTCCTTTCTTTCTTCCTTTCTTTCTTCCTTTCTGTCTTTCTTTCTTCCTTCCTTTCTTTCTTTCTCTACGGGGATAGAACCCATGTTTCACATATAGAACTTGGAAGACCTAATTATGTTGGTAGACGAGTAGATAAATTACTGTGTGATTGTTCTTTTCTTTTGAATGATATGGTACAGATTGTAATAATGTTACAGCCTAAATTTCCAGTATAATACTATTATATAATGCTTTGACCATGTATCAAATGCACCACAGCTTGCCCACGCCTGTCCAGTTAGCCAGAGTGGTAAAGAAAGGACTAAACTAAACAACTTGGATGACTTAATTATGTTGGTATATGAGTAAATTTTCTTTTCTTTTCTTTTAAATCATATGGTATATATTGTAATAATGTTACAGACTAAATTTCCAGTGTAATACTATTGTAATACTATTATAATGTATCAAGTGTACCACAGCTTGCCCACGCCTGTGCAGTTAGCCAGGATGGTAAATAAAGGACTAAACTAAAAATATAAAAAATGTGCTTTAAATCCGGGATTGCTTTCTGCCTGATTGAAGGACAATACAAATACATGAAATCGTGACTGAATAAAAGCCAAACTTTAGATATGAAAATGCCTTTTGTAAGTTTCCTGTTGTTTCTAGTAGATTTATGTATAAATTTTCGTTCATTGTTGCTCAAATAGTATTAACTGTATTTTTGTCATTGGTTGCGTGCAAGAAATATATGTAATTTGCTGTTTCTCGTTATATGTTAATTAAATGGTACCAAACTTTTATTGTAGCGTCTCTGTTATTACGCTTCACTGTTATGTTATTTCGACTAAGTATTATTTCTAGTATTAAATGTATTTTACGACTTATAATAAAATTTTCAGCCGGCTTTCAATATAACATTTTCTTTTCCACACGTACACCTCTTTGGACAGAGAACAAACACACACATTTTTCTTTCTTTTTTTCTTTTCCTTTTTTTGTGGCAGAATGCACAGTTTTCCGAAAAAAAGGGTTATGATTGGTCAGAAAATATT
Organism: Penaeus vannamei; assembly: GCF_042767895.1. Classification (NCBI taxonomy): domain Eukaryota; kingdom Metazoa; phylum Arthropoda; class Malacostraca; order Decapoda; family Penaeidae; genus Penaeus; species Penaeus vannamei. The sequence goes on along the minus strand of NC_091564.1, from coordinate 38,700,901 downwards.
GACGTCATTTGCTGAAGTCTTCATTGGCTGGAGTTCCTCGTTGTTTGTTTGTTTGTTTGTTTGTTTGTTTGTTTGTTGTTTGTTTTTGTTTGTTTGTTTTTGTTTGTTTGTTTGATAAGATCCACTAATCTGCCCATAAGTGGCCGTTATACATGGTGTCCATTTCTTCATTTTTTCAAAGATGAGTCATTTATCATCGTCATTTCAGGTACCTTGCACGAAACATTGCAACACGTTTTCAATCTTATTCTATATGCATTCTTGACAGTTTTTGAACCGAATGTTCCTCACTCATACATGAACATACATGTGTAGCCGCCGACAAAGGTTTTGTAAAGTATTACTCCCTGGGATCTTGTTCAGGCAGAACTATCAATCAAAAGGAATTGTACCAAGCAGGGGTGCTATGGAAACCTATCAGAGAGTAAATTACTAAATTAGACTGGATACGGTATGAAAGTTATCATACCCTTTATAGTCCTCTTACAGGCCCCTTATAGACCCCTTAAATATATCCCTAAACAACGGCAAGGGTTACACAGGTGATCCAGGTCCTTCTCTTTTTCATCTGAAGGGGGGGGGGGGAAGTATGGACGAAACGCATCCAATAGAATACCGTAGAGAAGCGAATCTTATTTGAACTTGGTGCACAAACAATGACCGATTTTAAATAAATGTAGTTCATGTACAGTGTTTTATTATTTTATTTTAGTTATTTTATTTACTTATTTATTATTTTAGTGTATTAGACGTTTTGTCCTCGTCTTAAGGCAACGCCACATATTTTCCATATTTTGAGTGTAAATGCACGGGTTTATGAGATGGTGTCCATGATATGATACTTCAATGGACGGTTTGCATATCAGCTGTTGTTATGATTGTTATGATGAATTTCGATATATTTAAGTTATTGGGTGATGAGCGTGTCTGACCTGCTGTGAGTGCCGACATGAGGTGTCTGTCGCTGTTATGCATCTATTAATTTTTTTGATTTTGTTACTTCCAAATAGTACATGCTCTAATCAGTACTGTTGTCATGGATAATCAAATACAGGTAATAACTTTCTCGTAATCCCGTAACATAAAAAATACATGATTAAAGTACAATTTATTTTTAGAAAGGCGGGTTATTGTCCTTTTAACGAGAGCAACGCACAAAGACAGAGGGAAATGGACACTGCCATATTATAGAGAGAGCGATAAACACCACAGATACAGCTGCTGTGGTCTCATATTTACCACGAAATGAAAATATCTCAATGTCCGTTTTCTATGGCACGGAAGGCTAACAATGGGGGGGAGGGGGAGGGGGGAGGGGGGATACAGGAAGGCTTCCCCCACCCCTTATCCAGGAAATGAATAAAAGGTAGGAAAGGTTAGGTTTATTTTTTTTTTTGGGGGGGGGGGGTCGCATGATACCCTGGTTTTGGGGCTTTGTCTCTTGAGGATGCCACGCTCTCGGCGACAAATAACGAAAGGTGAAAATGTAATCCTCATATTAGTTACGTATTCGCTAGTTGAAAAAACGCAACTTCGCTTTTGGTATATTTCATATCATTAGCGATAATTATAGTGCTTTTCGGTAGAACACTGTGATGTAACGAAATATTGAGATTTATATTCAAAGTAAACTGAAATAACTGAACTGTTGTGGGGTTCACACCGATTGCAATCTGGTCTGTATTTTCGATTAGTTATCAAAATTGTTATAAATGCCTATCACACACACCTGGTGCCTTGTCGTTCGTTATAAATATTTCATGCAGTTGTCTTTCGTAACTAGCATATCGCACATTTAAGATGTCTAGGAAAAACTTTTAAAGTGTCGCACAGCTTTTTGAAATTCCCGCGCAATTCCTCAGGCCCTTCTTGCCCGTAATATGGGTCAGGAACATCGATTTGCGCAGTGTAAGAAATTCAGTTTTTTTTCTGTAAGTACTCAATATTATTATAGAATTACAGTTGTACTTTCATCTCTTTTTTTAGGTAGAAATAAATTCCCCTTTATGTAATCTTATGCGAGCCTTTTCTACGTAAGAAATCATATTATAATAAATAAAAAAAAAAAAAGTAAACGGCATCATTGTTTTGTTACTAAGAATGCGAAAGGATATCGGATGGCGATTTTTTTGAAATATTGATTTTTGAAATACCAGCGTGTCCCATAACTTTGTTATTTTTGATTTGCGACGGAAGAGCAAAGGAGAT
>NC_091564.1:38676193-38683693 GCF_042767895.1 Penaeus vannamei | reverse complement strand
ACTATTGTACCGGGTGGAAATGAAATAAAAAGAAAATCTCCGTTTTCTCTTTCTCTCTCTCTCTTCCCTTTTGGAATTCTTCTATTTTCATCACCGAATGACACAACCAAGTTGAAACAGAAAGCAGATCCTCCTGATCTATAATAATGATAAAGGATGATAATAAAAAATAAGGATAATAATAAAAAAATGATAATAAAGGAGGGAGGATGAGAGAGAGAAAACATTCTATTGAACACCGTGTGTATCAGGATATTAGACTCATCTCATTGTTTCAATCTTTCAAAAAATATATATAATGGAAAATGGGTTTTCTGTTATTGTCACCATTGTTATCGTCATCATCCTTTATGTTAATATAGTTATTATTATTATCATCATCATCATTATTATTATTATCATTATTATTATTACCTTCGCCAAGGAAGTTATGATTTTGGTGGCGTTGGTTAGTTTGTTGGTTGGTTTGTTTGTTAGTTAGCAGGACAACTCAAAAAGTTGGGAACAGATGATGGCGATTCGGAAGAGGGAGGGAGGAGGAGGAGAGGGAGGGAGAGAGGGGGAAATATGGAGGGAGGCGGAGGAGAGGGGGATGGAGGAGGAGGAGGAGGAGGAGGAGAGGTAGGAAGAGAGGGAGGAGGAGGAGAGGGAGGGAGACTCGGAAGAGGAGGAGAGGGAGGAAGAGAGGAGGAAGGAGGGAAGGAGGAGGAGGAGAGGGAGGAAGATGGAGGGAGGAGGAGGAGAGGTAGGTAGGAAGAGAGGGGGAAAGAGGGAGGTAGGAAGAGAGGGAAAAGAGGGAGGGAGGAGGAGGAGGAGGAGAGAGGTAGGAAGAGAGGGAGGGAGGAGGATGAGAGATAGGAAGAGAGGGTGGGAGATTCGGGAGAAGAGGAGGAGAGGGAGGAAGAGAGGGGGAAAGAGGGAGGAAGAGAGGGGGAAAGAGGGAGGGAGGAGGAGGAGGAGAGGGGGGAAGAGGGAGCGAGGAGGAGGAGGAGGGAGCGAGAGAGGGTGAGAGATGGAGGGAGGAGGAGGAGAGGGGGAAAGAGGGAGGAGGAGGAGGGGGGAAGAGGGAGGGAGAGAGGGGGGAAAGAGGGAGGGAGGAGGAGGAGAGGGGAGGAAGAGGGAGGGAAGAGGAGGAGAGGGAGGAAGAGGAAGGGGAAAGATGGAGGGAGGAGGAGGAGAGGGAGGGGAGACTCGGAAGAGGAGGAGAGGGAGGGAGACTCGGAAGAGGAGGAGAGGGAGGAAGAGAGGGGGAAAGATGGAGGGAGGAGGGGAGGAGGAGAGGTAGGAAGAGAGGGAGGAGGAGGAGAGGGAGGGAGATTCGGAAGAGGAGGAGAGGGAGGAAGAGGGAGGGAGGAGGAGAGCGAGAAAGAGGGAGGAAGAGGGAGGGAGGAGGAAGAGAGGGAGGGAGGAGGAGGAGAGGGAAAGAGGGAACAAGAGAGAGGGAGCCAGGAATTTTTTAAATTGCATAGTTACCCCTATCGCCTTGGTTATAGGGGTAACTATTATTATTATCATTACTTTTATCAATTAAAACAAAGAGGTTATTATGTTTACGGACGTCACCTGTGTACTTGAAAAAAGAGGTGATTTTAATGTAATTCTTCAGGTGTGAATATCTTTACATTTATTGTTTATCTATTTATTTACATTTACTATTTATTTACATTTATTTATTGCATCAGTGACCCAATGCCTTGGTGGAGGTATGCGCTCTGTGAGTATTTCTTGTTATTATCATCATTGTCGTTTCTATTATCATCATTATTGTTTTGATTATCATTGTTTTTAATATCTTTATCATTACTATAACCATTATCATTATCATTATTATTATGATTTTTATTATTAATATTATCATTATTATTATTATTATTATTATTATCACTATTATTATTATCATCATTATTATTATTATCACTATTGTTATTATTGTTATTACCATTAACATTATTATCATTATCAAAAGTGTGATCATTATCATCAATGCTGTTTTTTTTTCTCTTTGCTATTATTGTTACTATCATTATTTCTATCATAATTATCATTTTTGTTGCCATAATTATTGACATCATCATTATCATTATCATTTTCATTATCATTATTATTATCTTGGATATCATTATTGTTTTTTTATCGTTATTATTTATTGTTATCATTACTGTCTTTATCATTATCGTTATTGTTATTAGTATCTTTATTATTTTCGTAGCAATCATTTCTATTATTACTGACATTATTATCATCTTTCATCATTGTCATTATTATGATTACCATTATCATTATAATTATCATCATTGTTATTAGTATTATCCTTATCATTATTGTTATCATTATCATTATTATGATTATCATCAGTACTACTACTTGCATCATCATCATTATCACCATCACCATTATCATTATCATTTCCATCTTCACCATCATCACCATTATCATTATCATCGTTATCATCACTATTATCGTTATCATCATCACCATTATCATCATCATCACCATCTTCACCATTATCACTATTATCATTATCATCATCACCATCATCATCACCATCTTCACCATCATCACTATCATCGTTATCATCATCACCATCATCACCATCTTCACCATCATCACTATCATCGTTATCATCTCTATCCTCATTTTCACAGTTATTTCTCCTCTGCCTTTTCTCTTTATTTCCTTCCATATCCAGGGGGACCCGATCAGCTGGCACACTTCCCAGCTGATCGAGAAGAGGTTTGAATATTAACGAAGGAAACTTTATGCCGATAGGGTGATTCGGTGTGAAGGGGGTGTGGTTTAGGGGGAGGAGAAAGAGGAGGAGGAGGAGAGTGGAGGAGAGGAGCAAGAGAGGGGGGAAAGAAGGAAGAAGGAAGGAGGAGGAGGAGAGTGGAGGAGAGGGAAGGAGGAGAAGAGGGAAGAGGGAAGGGAGAAAAGAGGGAGATAGAGAGTGGGGAAGGAGAAGGAGAGGAAGAAAGAGAGTGGGAAGAGGAGGAGGATAGGGAGAAAGAGAGTGGTTAGAGGAAGAAGGAGGAGAAGGAGAGGGAGCAAGAGAGGGGAGGAAGGAGGGAAGGAGAGGGAGAGTGGGGAAGAGGGAAGGAGGAGGAGGAGGAGGGCGAGGAAGAGGGAAGGTGGAGAGGGATCATGAGAGAGGGAAAGAGGGAAGGAGGAGGAGGAGGAGGAGAAGAGGGGAGAGGGAAGGAGGAAAAGAGGTAGAAAGAGAGTGGGGAAGGAGGATGGAGGAGGATGAGGAGGAGAAAGAGAGTGGGAAAGAGGGGGGGAGAAGGAGAGGAGGAGAAAGAGAGTGAGGAAGAGGGAAGGAGGAGGAGGAGGAGCAAGAGAGAGGGAAAGAGGGAAGGAAGAGGAGGAGAGAGAGCAAGAAATTGGGAAAGAGGGAAGGAGGAGGAGGAAAGAGAACAATAGATAGAGAAAGAGGAAAGGAGGAGGAGGAGGAGGAGCAAGAGAGAGGGAAAGAGGAAAGGAAAGGGAGGAGAGAAAGCAAGAAATAGAGAAAGAGGGAAGGAGGACGAGGAGAGAGAGCAAGAAATTGAGAAAGAGGAAAGGAGGAAGAGGAGAGAGAGCAAGAAATAGAGAAAGAGGTAATGGAGGAAGAGGAGAGACAGTATAAAAGACATCATCCTTCTATATTAACTCGTTGTGGGCAGGACTGATATACTCAACATGGCTTCTCTCTTTATTCTCGAGAGTTACAAAGTTGAAATAAAAACGAGACGAGACTGGACGGTGCAGGGTGCGTCGCCAGTGTCAGCCGGTCCTGGCGGTGAGAGGAGAGGTAGGGATGCTCCTCTCCCTCTCTCTCTCTCCTTTCCCTTCTCCCTCTCTCTTTCCTCTCTCCTCTCTCTCTCTCTCTTTTCTCTCCTCTCTCTCTCTCTCTCTCTCTCTCTTCTCTCCCTTCTCTCCTCTCTCTCTCCTCTCCCCTCTCCCTCTCTCTCTGCCCTCTCTCCCTCTCTCTCCCTCTCTCTCTCTCTCCTCTCCCTTCTCCCTCTCTCTTTCTTCTCTCCTCTCTCTTTCTTCTCTTTCTTCTCTCCTCTCCCTTCTCTATCTCTCTCTTCTCTCCCTTCTCGCTCTATCTCTTCTCTCCCTCTATCTCCCCTCTACCCTCTCCCTCTCTCTCTCTGCCTCTCTCGCTCTCTCTCCCCTGCTCTCTCTCTCTCTCCTCTCCCTTCTCCCTCTCTCTCTATTCTCTCCCCCTCTCCCTCTCTAAATCTCTCTCTCCCCTCTCTCTCTTCTCTTTCCTCTCTCCTCTCACTCTCTCTTTTCTCTCCCTTCTCCCTCTCTCTCTCCTCTCCCTTCTCGCTCTATCTCTCCTCTCCTCCTCTCCTCTCTCTCTCTCCTCTCCTCTCTCCTTTCTCTCCCATCGTCCTAATGTTGTTGTTTTTTTCTTTGTTTGTTTCTTTGTTTCTTTATCTTTCTATCTATTCCTTTATTTCTTTCCTACTCTGTGTTTTCTCCTCTCTTTTTTCCTTTTCTTTTCTTTCTTTTCCTTCCTTTCTTCCGTTCTTTCTTCCATGCTTTCCCTTCTTTCTCACTTTCTTTTTATTCTATTTTCTCTTTTCTTTTCTTTCTTCTGTTTGTTCCTCAACACTTTCCTTTCTCTCTCACTTTCTTTTTTCTTTTCTCTCTTTTCCTTCCTTTCTTCTGTTCGTTCTTCCATGCTTTCCTTTCTCTCTCACTTTCTTTCTCTTTTTTCCTTTCTCTCTCACTTTCTTTTTTCTTTTTAATTTCTTTCCTCTCTTTTCCTTCCTTTCTTCCTTTCTTTCCCACTTTCTTTTTCTTCTTTCTCTCTTTTCCTTCCTTTCTTCCTTTCTCTTTCACTTTCTTTTTTTCTTTCCTCTCTTTTCCTTCCTTTCTTCCTTTCTCTCTCAATTTCTTTTTTTTCTTTCTTTCTTTCTCTCTTTTCCTTCAATTCTTCCTTTCTCTCTCACTTTCTTTCGAGTACGTGAAGGTCAAGCTAGGTCACTCATACACCCGACCAGTGAAGGGGGCGTGGCTTAGGGGCGTGGCTTGGGGGCGTGGCTTGGGGGCGTGGCTTGGGGTTTATAATCAGAATCAACCTCGTGACGTCACAAGCGGGGTATGGCGACCACGTGGAACCAGAAACCACGTGGTCTGTGAGCTTGCAAATACAAACAAGTAAATGCAAAGCAAATACGAAACAGAGACACAGTAAAGTAACATCATCATCGTCGTTGGATCATCGTCTTCGTCGGTGTTGTAGTATCATCATCATCATTATCATCACGATCATCATCATCATCATCACCTTTGTCATCATCACCACCATCACCTTTAAAATCATCACCTTCATCACCATCACCACCATCATCACCATTATCATCATCACCATCACGTTCAAAACCATCACCTTCATCATCACCATCATAATCACCACCATCATCACCATTGTCACCATCACCATCTTCAAAACCATCATTTTCATCACCGTCATCACCATCACCACTATCATTATCATTATCATCATCACCATTATCATCATCACCACCATCATCATCACCATCATCATCACCCCCATCATCACCATCATCATCACCTTTGTCACCATCGCTACCATTACCTTCATCACCACCATCATCATCACCTTTGTCACCATCACCTTCATCACCACCCTCATCACCATCACCACTATCATCATCCCATCATCATCACCATCACCACCACCACCATCACCATCATCACTATCATCATCCCACCATCGTCACCACCATCACCATCACCACCATCACCATCATCACTATCATCATCCCACCATCGTCACCACCATCACCATCACCACCATCACCCTCATCACCATCCCCACCCTCATCATTCTCCGCATCGTCCTTTCCTCTGTTAAAAAGAGGGGGGTGAGGGAAGGGAAGAAGGGGGGGGGGAGGGGGAGAGGGGGGGAGTCTTCGTGACGTCACAGTCGGGATTGATTATCTATCACGCATCTTTCCCTGTGAGTTGATTGGGGTAGGGGTGGGGGTGGGGGTGGGGGGGGTGAGGGGGAGGGAGAGAGAGGGGTGGAAGGATAGGGGGAAGGGTAGAGAGGGAGAAGGAGAGAGAGGGGTGGGAGGTGGGGGTGGGGGTGGGGGTGAGGGGGAGGACGAGGAAGAGAGAGGGGGGAGGGATAGGAGGAAGGGTAGAGAGGGAGGAAGAGGGGGAGAGGGATAGGGGGAAGGAGAGAGAGACAGGGAGAGGGGGAGGGGGAGAGAGGAGTAGAGGGATAGGGGGAAGGGTAGAGAGGGAGAGAGATAGGGAGAGGGACAAGGAGAGAAGGGAGATAGGGAGAAGGAGAGAGAGAGAGAGAAATGAGAAAGAGAGTCAGGGAGAGAGAGAGAGAGAGAGAGAGAGAAAGAGAGAGAGAGAGAGAGAGAGAGAGAGAGAGAGAGAGAGAGAGAGAGAGAGAGAGAGAGAGAGAGAGAGAGAGAGAGAGAGAGAGAGAGAGAGAGAGAGAGAGAGAGAGAGAGAGAGAGAGAGAGAGAGAGAGAGAGAGAGAGAGAGAGAGAGAGAGAGAGAGAAAGAGAGAGAGAGAGAGAGAGAGAGAGAGAGAGAGAGAGAGAGAGAGAGAGAGAGAGAGAGACAGAGACAGAGACAGAGACAGAGACAGAGAGAGAGAGACAGACAGACAGAGAAAGAGGAAGAGAGAGAGAGATGGACGTCACTGTCTCTCTGGGACTGAACATAGACGCAGATCGAAGGAAAATAATCGCTCACTCTCTCTCTCCGTCTTTCTTCATGTCTTTTTATCTCCTTATTCATTTGTTATTGTTGTTTTCTCTCTCTCTCTCTGTTTTTTTCTCTTCTTTTTTTTTTTTTTTGGCTCTTCTTCCTTTTCTACTTTGTTTTTGTGTGTTCCAGATCTATCGTGATGTTGTTATTTTCGTTGTATATATATATATATATATATATATATATATATATATATATATATATATATATATATATATATATATATATATATATATATATATATATATATATATATATATACACTTTTTATATTTATATTTTTTTCATATTTTTCATGTCATTCTTTTTTACTTTTTTTATATCTTACTTCTTTTTATTTGACTATTCTTTTTATTTGATTATAAAATATTCTTTTTTATTTGATTATTCTTATTTTATTATCTTTACGTACACTGTGACTGTACAACAACAATTGCACTATCTTTAGAAGGATTATGGAGGATGGAGAACGGAGAGTTCAACTTGGTCTAAGTTTTATTTTTATTTTTTTTTTTTTAAGTCTAAGTTTTAGTGTTAAGTTTTAGTGTGTTTTTTTTTTTTGGCATTGTATGTACCCTTGGTGTCTTTCTTATTCATAAATACCATATCTTTCTCTATTGTTAATAATGCAAAAAGGGGATTGATGATGGTGGAAATGAGAAGTAGAATAAAATATGATAAAAGAAGGATTTCTGAAAAAAAAAGATTATTAATGGTAAGAGGAATATTTTTTAAATAAATAGTACGATA
>NC_091564.1:38668693-38671193 GCF_042767895.1 Penaeus vannamei | reverse complement strand
TGTGTGTATGGGTGTGTGTATGGGCGTTTGTGTGTGTGTGTGTGTGTGTATGTGTTTGTGTGTATGGGTATTTGTGTGTGTGTGTGTGTGTGTGTATGAGTGTTTGTGTGTGTGTATTCGGGTGTTTGTGTGTGTGTGTGTGTGTATGAGCGTTTGTGTGTGTGTGTATGAGTGTTTGTGTTGTGTGTGTGTTTGTGCGTATGAGTGTTTGTGTGTGTGTGTATGGGTGTATGTATGAGTGTTTGTGTGTCTGTGTGTGTGTGTGTGTATGAGTGTTTGTGTGTGTGTGCATGTGTATGTATGAGTGTTTGTGTGCGTGTATGGGTGTGTGTATGAGTGTTTGTGTGTGTATGAGTGTGTGTGTGTGTGTATGGGTGTTTGTGTGTGTCTGTGTGTGCATGCGCGTGTGTATGTGTGTGTGTGTGTGTGTGTGTGTGTGTGTATGAGTGTTTGTGTGTGTGTATGGTTGTGTGTATGAGTGTTTGTGTGTATGAGTGTGTATGGGTGTTTGTGTGGGTGTGTGTGAATGTTTGTGTGTGTGTTTGTGTGTGTGTATGGGTGTGTGTATGTATGTGTGTATGAGTTTATGTGATTGTGTGTATGTATGTGTTATCTTTCTGCCTGTGGCTGTGTGTGTGTGTGTGTGTGTTCGTATGTATGTGTACGTGTGTATATGTGTATTTGTGTGTGTGCGTATGTGTGTGTTTGTGTGGCTGTATGTATGCGTGTTTATGTGATTGTGTGTATGTTTATGTGTCTGTATGTGTATTTGTATGGCTCTTTTCTAACCAGATACTTATATAATATCCTTATCTTAAAATCACAAACGACACAAATACTTGCACAAACACAAACAAAACAAAGAAAAGCCAGATCTATATATACTATCGCACCGCATTTTTTCAGCGTGCAATGAGCAGCTGCAACGGACAAAACAGCTGCAACGGATAAAACAGCTGCAACGGACAAAACAGCTGCAACGGATAAAACAGCTGCAACGGACAAAACAGCTGCAACGGATAAAACAGCTGCAACGGACAAAACAGCTGCAACGGACAAAACAGCTGCAACGGATAAAACAGCTGCAACGGACAAAACAGCTGCAACGGACAAAACAGCTGCAACGGATAAAACAGATGCAACGGACAAAACAGCTGCAACGGACAAAACAGCTGCAGCGGATAAAACAGCTGCAACGGACAAAACAGCTGCAACGGACAAAACAGCTGCAACGGACAAAACAGCTGCAACGGACAAAACAGCTGCAACGGACAAAACAGCTGTAACGGACAAAACAGCTGCAACGGACAAAACAGCTGCAACGGACAAAACAGCTGCAACGGACAAAACAGCTGCAACGGACAAAACAGCTGCAACGGACAAAACAGCTGCAACGGACAAAACAGCTGCAACGGACAAAACAGCTGCAACGGACAAAACAGCTGCAACGGACAAAACAGCTGCAACGGACAGAACAGCTGCAACGGACAAAACAGCTGCAACGGACAAAACAGCTGCAACGGACAAAACAGCTGTAACGGACAAAACAGCTGCAACGGACAAAACAGCTGCAACGGACAAAACAGCTGCAACGGACAAAACAGCTGCAACGGACAAAACAGCTGCAACGGACAAAACAGCTGCAACGGACAAAACAGCTGCAACGGACAAAACAGCTGCAACGGACAAAACAGCTGCAACGGACAAAACAGCTGCAACGGACAAAACAGCTGCTCAGGAGACATGCAACATTTCCCACGTGAGATAAATGACTTGTAAGAGAACTTTGGCAACTAATTTGACCTTTTCGAGGATGACATATTCGCGAGAAAAGTTGTGAATGAAAAGGAAGCCAGATTTCGCTTCTCAGAGAGTTGGTGGGTGATATCTTTAAGAAAAAAAATGATGGCTGTAATAACTCTTTGGAGATAAATGTTTTCTCTCTCTCTCTTTCTGTCTGGCTATCTATCTATCTCCCTTTCTTTCTTTCTTTCTTTCTTTCTTTCTTTCTTTCTCTATCTATCTCTCTTTCTCTCTCTCTCTCGCTCTCTCTCTCTCTCTCTCTCTCTCTCTCTCTCTCTCTCTCTCTCTCTCTCTCTCTCTCTCTCTCTCTCTCTCTCTCTCTCTCTCTCTTTCTCTTTCTCTTTCTCTCCCTTTCCCTCTCTCTCTCTATCTGTCTATGTATCTATCTATCTTCTTACATATCTTTTCCTTCTTTCCTTTTTCGTCTTTGCAATATACCTTATTTTTATCACCTAAGGTTCTGCGATAGAAATAAAGAAAAAAAGAGTCTTTATAAGTGATGCACCTTTAATTTCCTTTCTGAATTATTTTGCATTTTATTTCCATAACCAAATGTAAATCTAGTTTAATGACATTGTAGAAAAGGATACAAATAAAGAATTATTATCAAAGGAGGGAATGTTTATATTCTCTATCTATCACCTTTAATACCCATCTTTGATGATGCTATTTTTATGATACTTTAATAATTTCAATG
>NC_091564.1:38661193-38666193 GCF_042767895.1 Penaeus vannamei | reverse complement strand
TATATATATATATATATATATACATATATATATATATATATATATATATATATATATATATATATATATATATATATATATATATATATATATATATATATATATATTACATATACATATATATATATATATATATATATATATATATATATAGATAGATATATATATATGTATATATTTATATTACATATATATATATATATTTATATATATACATTTTTTATATATATATATTACATATATATATATATATATATATATATATATATATATATATATATATATATATATAAAATATATATATATATATATATATATATATATATATATATTTATGTAATATATAAATATATATATATATATATATATATATATATATATATATATATATATATATATATATATATATATATATATATTGATTTACAGTATCAGCGAATGGTATTATAAATAACATATCCCTTTTTCACCTGTTAGTACTCAAAGAATTTTTCCGTTACAAGTCCTTTAACAAAAAGGATTAGTTCGATTCAATTTGCAAAATGATTTACGAAGAATAAAAACATTTAACGCATTTAACTTATTGGTTATTGTAATACATTTTGTCGTGTGGTAATATATATTTTTTTTAATATTAACTGGTAAATATATATATTTTTTTTATCTGAATTTCCCTTCTATACTATATAATGATGATATGAATATAGATTATGGTATAATTCCCTGTTATTCAGTGTGTAAAGACGAGAAATTGGCTTTTTTAAGGGTATTTGAAGAGGGAAAATTGGTGCTTTTGTCAGCTCTTTGTTGTTTTGTCTCCTCTTTCTGTTTCCCTTCACTTCTGTTTTATTATATTGTATTTAATCCCTCATTTGTCCTATCATATGCTACCCTTCTTACTTCTTTCATCGTAACGGAAACAACAAGAAAAGGGAATCATAAAAAAAAAAAAAAAAAAACGTATTTTCCGATAAACGATAATAAAAATAACGATAAAAAATCTGAGGAAAAAACATATACCATTCACACACAGGTCATGGAATGGCTCAAAAAGTACTCAATAGACATATATATTTCATGCTGAGTGATGATGCCTTTTATGCTTCGTATATCATTTGGCAAAAAAGTCCAAAAAGCTTTTAAATACTAACAATGGAAAACGGAACATGCTATTTTCAAAACCTTTCGGCGATGTATCACATTTTCTCAAAACAAAATAATAACAAAAACAGAATAATTAAAAGCGTATAAATTACGATGTAGGTATTTGATGCTAAATCCACGGCATAAGTCACTATTTCACTGTAGTAAATGTCGGATCACAAAAAGAGGGGAAATAAAATAAAAACCTCCCAGGCATTTAACCGTCCGATGTGTATATTAATTCCCAAGAAGGAACAAGCACGATATATATATATATATATATATATATATATATATATATATATATATATATATATATATATATATATATATATTTTTTTTTTTTTTTTTTTTTTTTTTTTTTTTTACAGTTCAAAATATTCAGCAATCATAAAAAAGCAAAGTAATACGATGGAGGGAGCGAGGGACAGAGATAGAGAGAAAGAGAGAGAAAGATAGAGAGAGAGAGGAAGAGTAATGGAAGGGGAGGGAGGAGGGGGAAAGAGCGAGAGAAAGGGAGGGAGGAGAGGGAAACAGAGTGAAAGAGAGAGACAGAAAAATAACAATAAACATTACCTTTGCTTCCTATATTCTAAATACGGAACTTACACTACTTGTGATTACTATGAAATACTTAACAGAAGAACCACATTATCTTCTAAATCATTTCAGGATAATTACAAAACATTCCTAACTTTAACACATATAATTACAAATGAACCGTATTCATGTTGACAAATGTTGAAAAGGTATGAATGAGAACGAATATCTTCACAATACAAGTGATATTCATTTTCATTCATACTTTTTCTACATGATTGCAAATACATAACTCAAATTGCTACATGAGTTTCATTATTATGTTAGTCTCACCTTTAAGTAATCATTCTCGGTCAAAGTTAATTATGAGCAAAAAGATATAATTTCCATTTTTATGTAGATAAGTTTAATGTTTCAACACACTTCATTAGGTGCTTCGTAGTTAATGAATTATGTAAAGTTATCAAATTATAGTAACAATATATTATTTCCGTAAAGTATTGTATTACCGCCAGCAATCTACTTTTGGCATCCATTGTGAAGTAAAAGAAAAACGCTAAAAATTTCACGAGGAATAGGTGAGAGTGCATACCTTATAAAGCGTCTATGTAATCACCTTTTTTCTCTCTCTCTCTCTATCTCTCTCTCTCTCTCTCTCTCTCTCTCTCTCTCTCTCTCTCTCTCTCTCTCTCTCTCTCTCTCTCTCTCTCTCTCTCTCTCTCTCTCTCTCACTTCAGAATATCCATCATATTTTGCCATCTAGGATACCTACTTAAATCTACCATGTTAACAGTGACCTCTCTATATGATATAAATCCTATAACATAAATTCTAATATACGCTTACAACCTATAATATAATAACCTACAATAAATACACACACATTAAACTTGGGACGTCCCGGCCAATACTCCAAACAAGAGGCGTTTCGAGTCCATGACGTCATCGTTTGTAGAGGTGGAGCCTCGAGTTCATGATGTCATCGTTTGGAGAGGTGGAGCCTATCATTTACTGAGAACAGGCTCCGCCCCCTTGCTTGTGTGACAGCGCTTCGTCCCCGGGGCCCTTCACTGAGCGTTAGGTCGTGCACTACAGTTGCCAGCTAAAATAATTTATTTTTAATTGATATGGGAAATACATCGCTGAACAGGCACAGTGCTGGTTGTACTCAAGGAGGCTATGAGTAAGGTGTTTGTAAATGAAGCAGAAGGAAATGTTCTCTTTTCTCTTCTCTCTTATCTTATCTTATCTTATCTTATCTTATCTTATCTTATCTTATCTTATCTTCTCTTCTCTTCTCTTCTCTTCTCTTCTCTTCTCTTCTCTTCTCTTCTCTTCTCTTCTCTCCTCTCCTCTCCTCTCCTCTTCTCTTCTCTTCTCTTTTCTTCTCTCCTTTCCTCAACAGACGAGAGGAAATGTATTGCCAATTAAGGGGAAAAAAGAAAATTATATCAGTACGCACAAACACAATAACGTTTTCACAAAGATGTAAAGAAATAACCACCAAAATAAATTTATGAATAGATAAATTAATCAACAGATGGATAAATAAACAAATGAATACACAAACAAACAAACAAATACATTCACAAACAAATAGACAAACAAAAACACGAGAATCCTTGGAGAAATAAACAACGGCATTACGATCATAGAGACCGCGAACATATTCGACTTTCCTTGAGAAAAAGGATTTGAGAAAGGTTTTGTACCAGCGGCTACTTTTCCCGGGGTTATGAGCCTTCTAACAAGCATAAGTACGAAGGTCCAGAGGGAGATATATTCTAAAAGATAGAGAAAGTATCTTGGAAAGAAATATTTAAGGACGAGATGTGAGAAGGAATGAACAATAGAGATGGAAATGGATAAATCAGGAGGAGGTTGGAAATGTAAATAAGTATATATGGCGCAAGTAGGATCATTCTTACTATTATTACTATCATTATCATTATTATTCTTATTACTACCATCACCATTATCGTCCTCTTTTCGTATTCATCATTATTAAGATTATTACTATCAGAGCTTTTATAATCGTTATCTTTATCATCTTCATCATCATTATCACAAAAAAAATATTGTTACATAAATAGTACTGCCAGAAGTATAGGAAAAGTAAAAAAAAATTATTAATAATAATAATAAGTAATGACAATGAAGATGAATACATGATTTGGAACTTATTATGTGAATTTTAATGACTTGATCATTTATAGTTTATGAAATATATTGTTCTCCTTTGGCACCTTGAAATACTTACCTTAATTGACTATTTTCATTTCTTGGGAACATTTAATTGCTCTTTAAGTATATTGTTTTGCTTTGCTCATGCTTTTTGTTTTAAGATTAATGACATAATCATCCGATATTGTTCAAGGAAACTTGTGTGATTTTATTTATTCCTAGATTAAAAATGTGTAGATTTATTTCTCTTGTCTTTTGCTAGACGTGATTTTATGATACTGTATTTTTCAGGTAATATAGATGGTAATGATAATGTTTATAACAATAGTTATAATAATATAACAATAATAATGGTGATAACAATAGTTATAATGATAAATTATAATAATAAAAATAACAAAAATACTGACAAAGATAATAATGATAACTAATAATGATAATGATAATAATGAGGATATTGCTAATAATGATAATGTTAATAATGATAGGGATAAAAATAACAATGATAATATCAATAATAATGGTAATAACAATAATAATAATAATAATAATAATAATAATAATGTAAACAAAAAATAATGATCATGATGATATTGATGATAATAATAGTAATAATAACGTTAATATTCTAGCATTATCATCATCATCATGTTACTAATAATAATACAAACGAACACTCAAGCAGGAACCGAAGAAGAAGAACAGGGAAAGCACTGAATAATCAAGAAATGAAGAGAAAACGAACACTGTCGAAAGTGGACGAACGAAATCGGACAAAAATCCCATTAAGGAAACGAAAATCTAAGGTAAAATATTTTTCTGGTTGGAAGCCGTTTAATCCTCAATGAACAAGGGCCAGAGGTGTCTTTGTGTGTACCTGTGTATTTGTGTGTGTGTGTCTATCTGTAGATCTATATCTATATCTATCTATTTATATGTATCTGTGTGAGTTTGTGTGTGTGTGTGTGTGTTTGTGTGTGTGTGTGTTTGTGTGTGTGTGTGGATGTGTACCTGTATATTTGTGTGTGTGTGTGTGTGTGTGTCTATCTGTCGATCTATATCTATATCTATCTATCTATCTATCTATCTATCTATCTATCTATCTATATATATATATGTGTGTGTGTGTGTGT
>NC_091564.1:38648693-38651193 GCF_042767895.1 Penaeus vannamei | reverse complement strand
CTTATATTGAGCATCAGTTTAACATGAGCAATTAACTTATTACTTGCATACGATGGTGGTGGAGGATTAAGATGATTACCGTTAGATGAGGAGTTTCTCTGGAATAATTACTGTTCTTCACTTCACTAATTAGAGGGAAAAGTCGGTTAATTACCCTTGTGTCGTAACCTAGAACCTAGACGTACATCTCGCTAAAAATAACCTAATCGTATAAAAGACTGTGTTCTGATGTCGTCACAGATCTCGGGGAATGTAGTAATTAGGGTTTATTAAGTCATTTTTTTTTTAGGGAATGAATAGGATGGGAGTTAGTCTTAGTCTTCGAGGATGAACAAGCCGTCTCCCCATTTTTAAAGGGATGTTCATATCATCTTTGTCTCGCTCTTTTCTCACGTGTGGCTCGGTCTGCGGCACCTATTTCCGGCCATCTCAATTGGTTTGTTTTCGCTGACCGTAGTGGCTGGGTTGCCAAGAGTCGCCACGTCGTAAGTACAAGGCAAAATCTTTTTTCTATCCCCGTTTGCTGTATTGGGGGGTTCCCTGTCTCAGAAATGGTGCTCACAACTCGGTACATAATGTAACAGGATACGATCTGCTCGCCGAGAGGTTTGTGACGTCAATCGCTTTAATAATTGGCAGCGGTAGAATAGCATAACATGGCCGGCACCTCTATTTTCGGGGAATGTGATAGTGAAGGGGTTGTGTCTGTGTGTTCTGTGCCTGTATGTTGCGTGGTTGTGTGTGTATGAGGAGGATGTGGACCCATATTAACGTTTTGTTATTGTTGGCATCACACTTTTGTTGAATTTTGCTTCAAATAGATCATCCGAATTGGATTTTTTCTTTTTCTTCTTCTTCTTCTTCTTCTTCTTCTTTTGGTCATTACGATTTTTTTTTCTTAACTGAATTATAATGATTCACAGAAGGATTTTGTCCATTGAATCTTTGGATCCACTTTTAACCATTAATTCCTTTCATAATGATATCTATAAATATGCATTTCTGGATCCAGAATGTGGACTTTTATCAAAATGTTGTGTCCGGGTTTGATTAATGCTGATATTTATGCTTTACGTGTCTCAGTGTAAATGCATTCTTTTCTTCTTATCATTATTATTCCTTTTCTTCTTCTTCTTCTTCTCCTTCTCCTTCTTCTTCTTCTTCTTCTTTTTCTTCTTCGCATATTTCTTCTTCTTCTTCTTTTTCTTCTTCTTCTTTTTCTTCTTCTTCTTTTTCTTCTTCCTCTTTTT
The DNA here is from genome assembly GCF_042767895.1 of Penaeus vannamei. Classification (NCBI taxonomy): domain Eukaryota; kingdom Metazoa; phylum Arthropoda; class Malacostraca; order Decapoda; family Penaeidae; genus Penaeus; species Penaeus vannamei. The sequence goes on along the minus strand of NC_091564.1, from coordinate 38,649,943 downwards.
CTTCTTCTTCTTTTCTCCTTCTTCTTCTTCTCTTTTCTTCTTCTCCTTCTTCTTCTTCTCTTTTCTCCTCCTTCTTTTTTCTCTTCTTCTTCTTCTTCTTCGTCTTCTTCATCCTTCTCCCCTCCATCTCCTTCCTTCTCCTTCTCTCCTCGTCTCCTCCTCCTTCTCCTTCTCCTTCTCCTTCTCCTCCTCTCCTTCTCCTCTCCTCCTCCTCCTCTCCTCCTCCTCCTCTTCCTCCTCCTCCCTCCCCCTCCTCCCACTCCTCCTTCTCCTCCTCCTCCTCCCCCTCCTACTCCTCCTTCCCCTTCCCACCTCCTTCTCCTCCTCCGTCTTCCCCCCCTCCTCCTCCTCCCTCTTCCCCCCTCCTCCTCCTCCTCCTCCTCCTCCTTCTCCTCCTTCTCCTTCTCCTCCCCTTCTCCTTTCCTCCTCCTTCTCCTTCTCCTTCTTCTTCTTCTTAGATAGAACACACAGTAACACATGACTGGCATCCTTTAGCGAGCACAAATTCACGCATCTGGATTCCATTGGACTTTTTTTCCGAAATTTCTTATTTATCTTTCTCAAGGTCCAGAGAACAGGACCTTGAGAAAGACAGTCACACAGTCTTCTTTCTTCTCCTTCTCCTCTCTTCTTCCTCTTCTCCTTATCCTTCTTCTCCTTACTCCTTCTTCTTCTTCTTCTTCTTCTTCTCCTTCTTCTTCTCCTTCTCCCTCTTCTTCCTCCCTTCTCCCTTCTCCTTCTCCTTCTTCTTCTCTTCTCCTTCTCCTTCCTTTCTCCTTCTTCTCCTTCTTCTCCCTTCTTCTTCTTCTTCTTCTTCTTCTTCTTCTTCTCCTTCATCTTCTTCTCATAAAAAAAAAAAAAAAAAGCTTCTTCTTCTTCTTCTTCCTCCTTCCCTCCTCTTCTTCTTCTTCTTCTACTTCTCCTTCTCCTTCTTCTCCCCTTCTTATTCTTCTTATTCTCCTTCTCCTTCTTCTTCTTCTCTTCTTCTTCTTCTCCTTCTCCTTCTCCTCCTTCTCCTTCTCCCCCTCCTCCTCCTTCTCCTCCTCCTCCTTCTCCTCCTCCTCCTTCTCCTCCTCCTCCTTCTCCTTCTCCTTCTCCTTCTTCTTAGATAGAACACACATCACTGGCATCCTTTAGCGAGCACAAAGTCACGCATCTGGATTCCATTAGACTTTTTTTCCGAAATTTCTTATTCATCTTTCTCAAGGTCCAGAGAACAGGACCTTGAGAAAGACAGTCACACAGTCTTC
>NC_091564.1:38618693-38626193 GCF_042767895.1 Penaeus vannamei | reverse complement strand
AAAACCTACTTTCTATAACACATATCTAACCCCACGACACTTTATACAACCCACGCCAATTTATTTAACACATACCTAACCGAAACCTCCTTTCTATAACACGTATCTAACCACACTACACTTTATTTAACACATATACAACCCACGCCAGTTCATTTAATACATACCTAACCAAAATCATAACACATATACAACCCACACCAACTTACTTAACACATAACCAAAACCTCCTTTCTATAAAACGTACCTTACTCCACGACACTTTATTTAACACATATACAACCAACGCCAATTTACTTAACACATACCTAACCAAAACCTCCTTTCTAAAACACGTATCTAACCTCACAACACTTTATATAACACGTATCCAACCTCACAACACTTTATATAACACATATACAACCCACGCCAATTTATCTAACACCAAAACCTCCTTTATATAACACGTATCTAACCACACGACACTTCTTTCTCAGAAATCACGCGACCCACATTCCCTCCCTGACGAAGCAAAAACCCGAACGTCAGCCTCCGGGACACTGACCACGACGTCCTTCGCCTCCTCGTCACGTCCTTCACGACCCACCGGGGACGCAGACGGAGAGGGAGAAGAGGGAGAGAGAGAAGGGCGACACAGGACCTGAGTCACGTCCTGAACGGGTCCTACGGGAGAGTAGCAGACGCGACGAGGGGCGCTGATGCTTGGGAAAGGAGCGGAATGAGGGAATGGAATGCAAGGAACGAGGGAATGGGTTGTTTCAGATGGAAGGAACGAGGGAATGGGTTGTTTCAAATGGAAGGAACGAGGGAATGAGTTGTTTCAGGTGGAAGGAACGAGGTAATGGGTCGTTTCAAATGGAAGGAACGAGGGAATGAGATGAAGGAATGGGTCGTTTCAGATGGAAGGAACGAGGGAATGGGTTGTTACAGATGGAAGGAACGAGGGAATGGGTCGTTTCAAATGGAAGGAACGAGGGAATGAAATGGAGGAACGAGGGAATGGGTCGTTTCAAATTGAAGGAACGAGGGAATGGGTTGTTCCAAATGGAAGGAACGAGGGAATGGGCAGTTTCAGATGGAAGGAACGATGGATTGGGTTGTTTCAAATGGAAGGAACGAGGGAATGGGTTGTTTCAGATGGAAGGAACGAGGGAATGGGTCGTTTCAAATGGAAGGAACGAGGGAATGGGTTGTTTCACATGGAAGGAACCAGGGAATGTTTCAAATGGAAGGAACGAGGGAATGGGTCGTTTTAAATGGAAGGGATGAGGGAATGGGTCGTTTCAGATGGAAGGAACGAGGGAATGGGTCGTTTTAAATGGAAAGAACGAGGGAATGGGTCGTTTCAAATGGAAGGAACGAGGGAATGAAATTGAAGGAATGAGGGAATGGGTTGTTTCAGATGGAAGGAACGAGGGAATGGGTTGTTTCAGGTGGAAGAAACGAGGTAATGGGTCGTTTCAAATGGAAGGAACGAGGGAATGAGATGAAGGAATGGGTCGTTTCAAATGGAAGGAACGAGGGAATGAAATTGAAGGAATGAGGGAATGGGTTGTTTCAGATGGAAGGAACGAGGGAATGAAATGAAGGAACGAGGAAATGTGTTTCACATGGAAAGAACCAGGGAATGTTTCAAATGGAACGGGGGAATGGACTGTTTCAAATGGAAGGAGGGAATAGGTTGTTTCAAATGGAAGGAACGAAGGAATGGGCTGTTTCAGATGGAAGGAACGAGGGAACGGGTCGTTTCAGATGGAAGGAACGAGGGAATGGGTCGTTTCAAATGGAAGGAACGAGGGAACGGATCGTTTCAAATGAAAGGAACGAAGGAATGGGTCGTTTTAAATGGAAGGGATGAGGGAATGGGTCGTTTCAGATGGAAGGAACGAGGGAATGGGTCGTTTTAAATGGAAAGAACGAGGGAATGGGTCGTTTCAGATGGAAGGAACGAGGGAATGGGTCGTTTCAAATGGAAGGAACGAGGGAATGGGTCGTTTAAATAAATAGAGTGAAGTAACGAGTGAGATGGGTCGTTTCAAATGGAAGGAACGAGGGAATGGGTCGTTTTAAATGGAAGGAACGAGGGAATGATATGAAGGAACGAGGGAACGTATTGTTTCAAATGGAAGGAGGGAATGGGTTGTTTCAAATGGAAGGAACGAGGGAATGGGTTGTTTCAGATGAAAGGAACGAGGGAATGGGTCGTTTCAAATGGAAGGAACGAGGGAATGGGTCATTTCAGATGGAAGGAACGAGGGAATGGGTCGTTTCAAATGGAAGGAACGAGGGAATGGGTCGTTTTAAATGGAAGGAACGAGGGATTGATATGAAGGAACGAGGGAACGTATTGTTTCAAATGGAAGGAGGGAATGGGTTGTTTCAAATGGAAGGAACGATGGATTGGGTCGTTTCAAATAGAAGGAACGAGGGAATGGGTCGTTTCAGATGGAAGGAACGAGGGAATGGGTCGTTTCAGATGGAAGGAGGGAATGGGTTGTTTCAAATGGAAGGAACGAGGGAATGGGTCGTTTCAAATGGAAGGAACGAGGGAATGGGTCGTTTCAAATGGAAGGAACGCGGGAATGGGTTGTTTCAGATGGAAGGAACGAGGGAATGGGTTGTTTCAGATGGAAGGAACGAGGGAATGGGTCGTTTCAAATGGAAGGAACGAGGGGATGACACGAAGGAACGAGGGGAACGTATTGTTTCAAATGGAAGGAGGGAATGGAGTTTGTTTCAAAATGAAGGAACGAGGGAATGGGTCGTTTCCAATGGAAGGAACGAGAGGAATAACAGTTTCAAATGGTGCTGGAACGAGGGAATGGGTCATTTCCAGATGGAAGGAACGAGGGAATGGGTCGTTTCAAATGGAAGGAACAGAGAATGGGTCGTTTTAAATGTCGAAGCAGTGAATGAGGGATTGATATTGAAGGAACGAGGAATGCTTGTTTCAAATGGAAGGAGGGAATGGGTTGTTTCAAATGGAAGGAACGATGGATTGGGTCGTTTCAAATAGAAGGAACGAGGGAATGGGTCGTTTCAGATGGAAGGAACGAGGGAATGGGTTGTTTCAGATGGAAGGAGGGAATGGGTTGTTTCAAATGGAAGGCATGAACGAGGGGAATGGACAAGCCTCAAATGGAAGGAACGAGGGAATGGGTCGTTTCAAATGGAAGGAACTGAGTAGCTCCGTCGTTTCAAATGGAAGGAACGAGGGAATGGGTCGTTTTAAATGGAAGGAACGAGGGATTGATATGAAGGAACGAGGGAACGTATTGTTTCAAATGGAAGGAGGGAATGGGTTGTTTCAAATGGAAGGAACGATGGATTGGGTCGTTTCAAATAGAAGGAACGAGGGAATGGGTCGTTTCAGATGGAAGGAACGAGGGAATGGGTCGTTTCAAATGGAAGGAACCAGGGAATGTTTCAAATGGAAGGAACGAGGGAATGGGTCGTTTTAAATGGAAGGGATGAGGGAATGGGTCGTTTCAGATGGAAGGAACGAGGGAATGATATGAAGGAACGAGGGAATGGGTCGTTTCAAATGGAAGGAACGAGGGAATGATATGAAGGAACGAGGGAATGGGTCGTTTCAAATGGAAGGAACGAGGGAATGGGTCGTTTCAAATGGAAGGAACGAGGGAATGGGTCGTTTCAGATTGAAGGAACGAGGGAATGGGTCGTTTCAAATGGAAGGAACGAGGGAATGGGTCGTTTCAAATGGAAGGAACGAGGGAATGGGTCGTTTCAAATGGAAGGAACGAGGGAATGGGTCGTTTCAAATGGAAGGAACGAGGGAATGGGTTGTTTCAAATGGAAGGAACGAGGGAATGGGTTGTTTCAAATGGAAGGAACGAGGGAATGGGTTGTTTCGAATGGAAGGAACGAGGGAATGGGTTGTTTCAAATGGAAGGAACGAGGGAATGGGTCGTTTCAAATGGAAGGAACGAGGGAATGGGTTGTTTCAAATGGAAGGAACGAGGGAATGGGTTGTTTCAGATGGAAGGAACGAGGGAATTAAATGAAGGAACGAGGGAATGGGTCGTTTCAAATGGAAGGAGGGAATGGGTTGTTTCAGATGGAAGGAACGAGGGAATGGGTTGTTTTAAATGGAAGGAACGAGGGAATGTGTCGCTTCAAATGGAAGGAACGAGGGAATGGGCTGTTTCAGATGGAAGGAACGATGGAATGGGTTGTTTCAAATGGAAGGAACGAGGGAATGGGTCATTTCAAATGGAAGGAACGAGGGAATGGGTCGTTTCAGGGTAGGGAAAGAATTAGCGGTTGGGATTCGTATGTGCTTTTTTTTCTCTCTTTTTTCTTTCTTTTTTTTCTTTCTTTTTTCGTTTGTGTGTGTGATATTTTCCACTTTTTCGATAACATTTAAGTTTTCTTTCCTTCTATGCGCGGGAATCGAAGCACCATTTGAACAAGGAATCATTTCGCTTGACATCGAACGGTATTCAAAGCCATGTTATTTGTGTTCGAATGCGTGGATAGAATCACGATGATCCCTACGCTTTCTGAAAAATATTTAATCTTTAGCATCGTTATTATTCGTATAAAATGTAAATTCATTAGAGCAACGGAAATGTGTTCGTCGCTTCTGAATATATTAAATATATATATATGTATCTTTTTTCTTCTTTTTTTTTTTACATTTTCTACTTTTTTTCCATGGTGATATCATTAATTAACCACTTTCCCAGTTTTCTCAGTTCGTGGGAATTGTATTCAGTATAAAATTCCTACAAAAGTCTGCTTCGGAATACCCTCGCTACGAATGCATTTATTATTAATGAAGGACAATAGCGGCTCGTGAATGCTCTCAGGTATGTATCGTTAATAATTTATGCAAACAGCTTGAATATAATATATACACTGCTGGTATAACGAGCATAGGATACCCTCTGCAGCAATGCCGGCTTCATTCGTTAAATATTAAAACGTATTTTAGCGTCGTCTGACGAGAATGTCTGAGGCTGAACGCAACCTCATCGAGAGTCAGAGAGGGAACATTATTACAGCAAACTCGCAGTGTGCTTGTACGAGATCTCGACGCTACTCAGATATGCTCCCGGTACACATTCCCGGCTCGCTTCATTCCTCCAACACGATTTGCTTGTTCTCATTAACTCCGGCAAATATTCCAGTTGGCTCCGCTCCAGTGCCGGGGTTCTCAGCACTCGGCGGTTCTCAGGCAAGATGGCGGCCGCGGACTCACGCTTTTTGGCGGGAAAGTGAAAATCTGGCTTGATTTTCGCGCTCTCTCAAAGGTGGAATGACGAGGGTTTAATACCGTTACGAATCCCACTTTAATCATTGTTTTTCGTTACTTAAAAAGGTTTGTTTTTTTATAATGTTCAACGAAATTCTACTTCGTTCTCGTGTTTCTCCAAACACTTTATCGACGATATCCGATATCATTTCGAATATCACTCTAACCTCGATCATTTTTCTTTTCCTTTAGTTAATAATGCTATAACACGATCAAGTTTAATATCCGTATAATCTGATTTCTTTAACGTGTCCGAATCTCCCGCGAATTCTGAGAAGCCGAATGTTCTCTTATTTCACGATCTAAAGCTGTTTCATGAAATTCGATAGTCACAATTGCTCGTAACTTAGCTTGACAATCTGATTAACTCGTACAATCGCTGTTTGTGCAATTATACGGCGAGCGAATGGCGTTGAGATGGAGTGGGAAGTATAGAGCGAGAGGGAGAAGGTTAGAGAGGGTGAGAAGAAGAGGGAAGAGAGGGATAAGGAAGGGAAAGAGGAAGGAGGGAAAGAGAGTGATAGGAAGGGAGAGGAAAGGAGAGAGAGAGAGAGGAGGATAAAGGGAAGGAGAGACAGAAAGAAAGAAGCTTAAGAATTAAAAGAAAACAAAATCAGATTAAATCAAGAAGGAGAAAAGAACAAACAGCCAAACAGGCAAACAGAAAGAAATAGAAAATACAAAAGAAAACAGACAAAAATCAAGATCAAATCCCACAAATCAACAAACAAAATAACAGAACAGAAAACGGAGAGAGAAAAGCGTCGAGAATCTCAGCGGCTCCGACAGGGGGAACTCAAACAACTTTAATCAATACCTCGAAATCGACGGTGTAAGAGGGACTCAAGAACAGGAAGGTGCTGCAAGCTTGCACCTCCATCCTCGACGCCAGGAATGAGGTCTGTGTGTTCCCCTACTCACGATACGAACCTCTCCTGATGATATTAATAACTTGGAGGAAGAGTTTTATGCCTTGGACGAGGGTATTTTGACCCCTGGGAACTCTCTGCGAGGAAAGTGCTATGGTCATTATTTCTAGTTACTTCCACGAGTCGGGTAAAACATAATTTTTTTTCACTTTTTTCGGTTTGTATTTTTTTCTTTTTTCTTTTTTTTTAATATCTTACCTAATTAAAACTGTAAAGAAACTGGATGCACGTTCAAGATAAAGATAAACATTTGTATCTTACCCAAATATTTGCGAGTGAATACTGTACAAACATCATTTAATGGTGAACTTTCAGAATTAGAAAATTTCTTAAGGAACCGCCGACTGTCATCAGTAAAACACAATATTATGGTATCATATATCCATTTTCTGAAGCCTTATGACATATCCGCACTATATCCACATAACCGTAAAGCCATTTTCTGACTCTTTGAGATATCCACAGAGACTTTTCCTGAAGCCGCTCGCCGCATCCACAAAGCTGTTTCCTGAAACCTTATAAGATATCCAAAAAGCCGTTTTCTGAAACCTTATGACATATCTGCAGTATATCCACATAACCTTAAAGCCATTTTCTGAAACCCTTTGAGATATCCACAGAGCCGTTTTCTGAAGCCGCATGATATCCACAAAGCCCTTTTCTGAAACCTTATGACATATCCGCACTATATCCACATAACCTTAAAGCCATTTTCTGAAACCCTTTGAGATATCCACTAAGCCGTTTTCTAAAGCCGGATGATATCCACAGAGCCGTTTTCTGAAGCCGGATGATATCCACAAAGCCGTTTCCTGAAACCTCATGATATCCACAAAACCGTTATTTGAAGCTTTATAACACACACACAAAGCCGCTTTTTGAAGCCTTATAACACACCCAAAAAGCCGCTTTTTGAAGCCTTATAACACACCCACAAAGCCGCTTTTTGAAGCCTTATAACACACCCAAAACCATTTTCTGAAACCACTTGGAATATCCTCCAATACTTTCTGAAGCCGGATGATATCCACAAAGCCGTTTCCTGAAACCTCATGATATCCACGAGGCCGTTATTTGAAGCCTTATAACACACCTACAAAGCCGTTTTTTGAAGCCTTATAACACACCCACAAAGCCGTTTTTTGAAGCCTTATAACACACCCACAAAGCCGCTTTTTGAAGCCTTTTAACACCTACAAAGCCGCTTTTTGAAGCCTTATAACACCCACAAAGCCATTTTCCGAAACCTCACGACACAGCCACACTCTATCCACATTATCCCTCCCTACC
>NC_091564.1:38601193-38603693 GCF_042767895.1 Penaeus vannamei | reverse complement strand
CCACTGGGCTATTTCAGCCACAATAATAGAAAAAAATGAAAGTTTAATCATATCAAACAACCGAATTTAGGTAAAACAGCAAATTTGCCGCACATAGAAAAAAAACCTTCTCCAATGGTATTTTCTCCTAAACAACGTAATTTATTGGCACGAGTCAATTCTTTAAATTTATTTTTACGCGTATGCTATTTTCTCTTGTTTCCTGCTATCAACAATTTTTTTTCTTAGCATACAAGCCTGCAACAATCATTAGAAAATGTGTCCTTGCACGGTATGAATTACCAAAATCCACTACGAAACTCCTTGCAATATATCAGTTAATATCGATATAAAAGCAGTCATAGCTTTAAGAAATAATGGAAATAAATCTCGTACGATCAAAAAATAATAATTCCAAAAAAAAACAAACAGAGAATCCACACATCCCCCCCCCCCCTAGTCCATAGCAGTCTCCTCTTTCCCCACACTAGCCCGCAGCAACAACCTACATCATTAGACTCGAGCACAAAAGTGACATTATTACGTACAAGGAGGTAGGTACCTGTGTCTCGTCTCTATTGATAGGAAACCCGTTTTCCATCGCTGAAGCTCTTCAATTTTCTGTCCTATTGCAACAGCTCTAAAAGTAAGAGGTTCGGAGCGAATTAAATGGAAAAAAAAACCATATGGCAACTCACTGATGGAGGATACGCAATACAGCAAAGAAACGTAGGTACAAAAATGCACACGAAAAAAAGTACATTCTAAGCCTCCAAACTGACTGAAGCGAAAATGAAAGGATAAAGAGAACAGCAACATATGACTGACGACTGCCAGATGACAGGAAATGTCATGATCTAAAGAAATTTAGAATTAAGTATCCTCTGGAGAAGGGTACAGCTGGTGCATGCGCACTTTAGATGTGGCACAACACTCAGAGCAGCAGATTGGCTATGCAGAAGCAGATATTACCTGTTCACCTGACATAATAAACCTTGTGTACCTGTGTATGCACTGTTCTTGACATCAAAAAGATAATCCATGAAGATTTATTAGAAAAATGATACATATGAATGCACACAATAAGCAAGTATATTTTACATAGGTGGTACTATAAATAATAAGAAAAATGAAAAATAAAGATAAAAAAGACGGACTTGCTTACAATCATAGTTATACAAGGTATGCCCTGAAGATGCTATTCCAGGTAACATCCCACGACCTACAAGGAGCCCTTTCTCCTATATCCCGAAGCCTCATGAGATCAGCGGCAAAACTAACAGATCTTACCCTTGCAGCCATTACGCATGAGACGATCTCTCTGGGATTCAAGCTGGAACAATGACCAAACCCCACAATATGGTCTCTACGTTCACCCTAATTAATAACTCGATAATTCCTTGGAAATATTGGACACTGGGAAAACGTCACCAGACTGGAGACACAAAGCTTGATATAAGTTTTGTGCTGTGACTTCAGGTTTGACGGAAAAGGGTATGTCATGAATAGCTGTATTTAACTACCTTGCTGAATGTTTCCTAACAGAGGAAATGGAGAGGAAACCCATGTCTGCTATGTAACCCTCTCAGAGATGGGAGTATTGGAAGATTGTGACCATGAAAATACCTATGGTAGTAGATAGAGGTGGCAGCAATCTTTAAATGTAACCCCATTTTGTATAATGACCAGAACACCTAAGAATTTCTTGTCACTGTGGATAAGCAGTCTTTACCACTGTCGCAGTTTGAGCAGATTACTTGCTTGACTGGTGAAACTCCTGCAGATCTGTGACAAGGGAATTGCCTGAAGGATAGGTGTACCTCCTTCATGGTTTGTGCAAGCTATAATGCACAGTACACTTGGGTTTATTGCCCATACCTCCTACCCAGCCAGGCACCTAATTTGCCAAATTCTGTTCAGACAGAGACAGAGACAGACAGACAGACAGAGGACAGAAAAAGACATGTATCCTATCACCCAGTCAGGCACCTAGTTTGCCAAATTCTGTTGAGACAAAGAGGCAGAGAAGGACAGTAAAAGAGGCATGCTTCCTACCACCCAAAAAACACCTTAGTTGTCATGAATCCGTTCCAACAGGCTCTTCTAGCCCCCTATCAGGTCTGACATCCTTCTCGCTCATTCTGGTTTCAACACATTTTTTTACGATTCACCAATTAAGGACAGTGCTCTAATCACGATGACTTACGATCTTGCGATTTTAAGATATTTGGTTGGGATAAACAAGTTAAATTAAGGTGGGTACAGAATATACATCAGAGCTTAAGGCCTATACAGGTTAGAGAGAGATATAAAAGGAAAAATATTAAAAAAGACAAAGACAGATATGACATATACAAAGACAGACAGAGAGACACAGCCCGAGATAGACAGATGAACAAAAAAAAAGACAAAGAAAAACAGTGTAACCGAGTTTACATCCATTAGGTATGTATATTTCTATTGTTAGCCTTGTTATCATTACCTTTAAATATCCTGTCATCTTATTTGCCACATGCACGTC
>NC_091564.1:38586193-38593693 GCF_042767895.1 Penaeus vannamei | reverse complement strand
AGAATTTGAAGTCCATGTGGGGAAGTGTGTATGTATAGAAGAGGGTGTAGGAACATCTTGGGGAGGAGGGGGAGGGGCAAAGCAAGCTACATTACTGCAGTAAGGAGTATGAGAGAAACCTCGTAGCCAACTCAGATTCAAACTTGTAGGTGGGGGCAGCCTTCATAAAATACATAATGGGGGCTGCCGCAGTTAGTACATGTGCATGATTGTGCAGAGCAGTTTGATCGGTTATGAAAAAGTTTGATACACGGGGGATCAGGCTGTAGAACAGCAGTGTTTGGCATAATATCCAAAACGCCAGCAATTTTGACACTGATGGTCGATCATGGAGGGATTGTCCACCAATGTGTATATATAAAAATAAAAGGGAAGGTCATGCCTAGGGAAAGTAATAGTGGCAATGTTAGTGGGATTCTTACAGTGATCTCTAGGAGGAATTGAGTGGCACTGTTCTGATATCACATCACGGTCCTTAAGCCAGGCGAGTAAGTCTTCTCCATAATCTGACCAATCTTTGGTATCGATAGGGCAGTTTGTTGGGGAGATAAAGACAGTTCAGGTGCAAGTATTAAGGGTTGGAGGAGGTTCTGCAGGAATGGGGCTGTAAGAGAGACCAGTTAGATTTGATAATGCTATAGCTTCAGTTCAAGCTGTAACTGTAACGAGACAGGAACGATCGGGTCGGGTACAGAAAGGGACTCTGCCCACTTGTTTTTGGAAACGTTGAAAGAAGTGGTGCCTGAGTAAGGAGCTGTAAAAGGGGGGTATCATGAAAAATCAGCTCCATTTGGCTGGGTTAGAGTAAGATTTGTAGAGCTGGGGGTGGTAAAAGGACAGGGATGCATGGAAGAGGGAGTATTGTTGATGGGTGTTGTATTTCAGAGGTGGAAAATAAGGCTGTAAGGTAGTAATAATGGAGAATTGGGGGATTGATGAAGAAGGTTGTGGAGGTAGAGGTGATGAAGTTGAGGAAGTTGGGAGAGTAGGAGTCTCCTGGAGGTTGAGTCTCAACTTTAGTAAATAATGTAGGTATTGAGGGGGTGGGTAGTAGATGCAGTGTTCAGTTGTGGTCAAAGGAGAGCCTGGGGTCAAGGAGCTGGGAGAGTGAATTGGTGGGGCTATTTGATAAAGGGGCAAGCCTCATTGCCCTTAAGGGTACTACCTCATCTTTACTGGCCATGGGAAGTCTTGACTAGGTGGGGGGGGTTAACTTGCCGTCAGAGTCGGTGGGCATTTAGGTACAAGCTTTTGCATTATTTCCACTGATAAAGTGTGGAATGTACTATATGCTAGGATCAAATTCCTGCCAGCCATGACCAGGATTGCATTGCAGAAAATTTAATACAACAAAAAAGGAGAAACAACCAAATGTTACCTATTACTACACTAAGTTATGGACTACATAGAGATGATATAGAGAGAGTGCAAGGAAAGCAGTATCACCACTTGGATGAAGCAATCGTATGACAAATATGGACTGTGGAAAATGACAAACTAAAAATACTTCCGCAGAAAGGGAAAATACAAGCCACATTCAATAAGAGGGGCCACTTAGGTCTAATGCCCAAATCCAAGAGGTTAACAAGGAAAAGTATGTTGGCTCAGATTCCATTTCATGCCATAGTAACCTTAACCCCTTGCCGATGGGGTGGCATGTACATACATACCATGGCTGTCGTGGACCGAAAAACGGGTGGCATCATGTCATGCCCATTCCCGCGCCACTGGCTCGTCGGATAGAAGCGGCTTCATTTATATGGTAAAGATTTTAGGCAATGGCACCTATAATGGAGGTAAACCTTCAAATCTTTTTTTATAAATTATAGCAAAATAAACGCTTTTAGGTGCTAAATGTCGCTCACAAACTACCGATCGAGCCGGGCGCAAACAGGGGAAATTGCCGATGCACACCAACATACGTCCACTTGCCAAACATTTTTACCCATCGGCATTGGGTTAAGCATATTGGCAATAAGTGACAAATTTGATGTTTAATGATGCTAATAATTATTCTTTCAATTGTGTTAGTGTTGGTGCATACATTTATTCATTCTACATTTATTATAAAAAAAAAATCAGTATACCAATACTTGGTGAAAGTGGTTAAAATGAAAGTCTTTCCTTCCAGCTTTGTTTATTGACCAATTTTCTGGAATGCTTAGTCAAACAGACCGAAGCCCATGTCATCATCAGACTCCTCCTCAGGTTCTTCCTCCTTCTTGGCTTCCTCCTTTGGTGCGGCAGCAGCGGCAGCAGCTGGAGCAGCAGCAGCAGCGGCAGCAGCAAACTTGCTTGGATCCTGATGAAAGTAAAAGTAAAAATTTTGACTTCCTTCTAGGATACTGTAAACAAATTAAAATTCCTAAATTGATAAACTTGTCCATCAAACTGTTAACAAAAAATTAAGGTTACTTACAGCCAAGAACTCCTTCAGGGTTGCAGCCTCCTTGAAGTTGATGTCAGTAGCTGCAGCAATGGCCAGCAAGTTCTTGAAGCCATTGACAATGGAGTGAGGAACAGAGGCAATGGTGGGGAAACCAATTGCCAGGGACACTGAAGCAACATTAGCCAGACCCTGGAAACAAGTTATGTACATTAAAACTCCAATTACATTTTCATATAAGCTAACTACACTAACAATAAAATTTAGTGCAAAAATCTTAAGTCTTGTTCCTGAGGACAACCTTGGATACAAATATGAATTGCATTAATCAGCTGAAACAGAAAAAATTAGAATGCTTATTACTAGCACAAAAAATACCAATTGCTGCACCGACTACTAGAAATATCCTGGTACCCTGCCTTTGCAACAATTTACTAAGCAGATAATTTCCCTTGTAAGTGTCACTTTACATGAGCAAAAACAAAACTGGCTGCTTCCTCCTATTAGAACCGCACAAACTTTTAGAAATGTCAATAGAGATCAACATTCCCAGAAATAATTCAACTCGTACTCCGTGACACTGCCTGAAGTTTCAACTGCCAGAGGCAGCTACAGAAGAAGCAAATACAATAAAACCTTTGTCTATATAAATAGTAAAAAATAATACATGAAACGGATGAAATGCAATATTGTCCAAATGAAAGTTATGGGGTGGTTTGTAGGGGTGAAGATAAATGACATAACCAATTTACAATGTTCATTTACACGAGGAAAACTAGAAAATAGCCAACTAGCTTTTAAGAGGCTATGCTCAAATGAGCCAGCTTGGATGAACTGTTAAGAATGAAAGCCTTTCAATTAAGCACTACTGGACAAGGTTATACAAACTATCATTCCTTTCACTTCCCCAAGCATTGAGCCCAATGCAAATTGTGGCAAAATTTGGAATAGTCGAGATGACAAATCTCTTGAGCATCTGCACAATAAGGGGGCATGATTTGGAGGCATTTCCCTTTGCTTATAACCTATTCATAAACAAAGACAGCGGTCTTGACATAAAAAGGTGAGCCCTACATCCAGGACTATTAGTGTCATGACTTCATGACAAAACAAGTGATGTCATTTTCCAGCCACCCCCATGCAACCTTTCCTCACACGCAGAAATGGACACCCACGTCCAGGAGAGAGATCATGGGAAACCTTAGTCTCCGCAAGGTACTGGGGTTACAGTCATGTCGACCACCCAGTGCCATCTTATAGAGTGAAAGAAATGGAACAAGAAACAGATTAAGCTGCAACAGTCTCATTTACTGCAAAATGACAAGTGTCTGTTGCCTATCACCGCTCAGAAACCGAGTCCACAACACCCTCAAATAGCCAGAGTTTTAAGGTCTTATTTTTTATAACTTGGCATAAATATATGGGAAAAAATAGAAGGTTGGAAAAGTTAGGGTAGGATAGGTTAGGCTTTTGGGTTTGCATGATACCCCGGTTTGGGGACTTATTCTCTGGAGGATGCATCCCTTTCAGTAACAATTACCAACCAATTACACATTGAGACTGCATTTTAACCCAGTAACAACGAGTGTCCCACATAGGAGACGCCCAAAAAAAATAAACATTGCCGGGCGTCCCATCAGTGTGACACTGTATCAGGGCTCATGCTCCGATGCAGCAGCAGTCCGCGGCCAGCGCGCGGGCAGAGTTCGGGCTAGCCCCGTGCGCCGATTTTGTAGCCGCCCAGAAACTTATTTTTGGCTTCAAATATACTGGCGGTAATGGGTTACCTGTCATCAAAGGCATAATCTACAATGTACTCCCATGGCAAAACAATGGGCATAAAAATGGTGTTTAATACAGCAAGCACGCTGGTCCTGGCAGTAGGTACATGCTGCTATAGATACCATCAAAAAATGAGGATGTATGACACTAAAGTACCCAACATGAGTGGGTTAACTCCTTGGACCTGGATGACATTGCAGACATCAAGGAAAAACTTGAGCAGCTGCCCGGGTGATGCAAACTGCCATCATGAGCAAAGGCCAGGGTGACGGAAAAGAATTGCCATGAGTGCACAAACTCTCTCCGAGTGTGATTTGACTCATTTGGCACTTAGAAGGGGGCTTTAGCATCATTCCCATCGATAAACAAATGTGGAATGTAACATGTGTAAGCAGTGACTGGAAGTGCACCAGCTCTAGGGAGGACACTACTTCCATGCTGCGCACAGTATTCCTGGCCACTAACCACTAGCGCAGGCTATAATACATAAAACTGAAAATTATGAAAAAAACGAGACGTGATACTAATATCCAAATATTTCTTATTTTTCTTGCAAGGAGTTATTTACTACATAGAGATGATATGGAGTCTGCGCAAGGAAAATAATTACCATCTGGATAAAGCAAATCCAAAGACAAATTGGACATTGGAAAATAGCGATAGAGCTACGAAATTTACGCAAAAACTTTTCAGCTCCGAGATTTCCGTCATGCAACCGAATCCAAAGGGTTACAATGGGAGGCTGATCCTCAAGTACTAGCACCAATTTATATTTTTCCACTGGATATAGCCTAAAAAAAAAAAAAAAATCTTGGGAAGACTTAATATAAAATAAAGTGAAATTTATTTGTAATCCTCACCCGCTGGAATGTCTTCAACAAGTCCTCATCTGTAATATCCAGAACCTTGGGGGAGAAGACTGTGCCCTGATCGTACACCTGCTGTACCACCAAACCGTACGTGAAGGGAGAGATGTTCAACATGTTAAGGAGAGCTGCCTCGCTGGCACCCACCTTGTCTCCCTCATTCATCAACTGCACGTCATTCTGTGGAAAAGGGTTTCCGATTAAAGCACTGCACAAGAAAACACCCACTGCAGAAACCTTGCAGATATCACTTGCACCATACTAAAATTAAGGTTCCTATAAGTCAATATCATGTCAAATTTTATCTATCTATGCTGCATACTATCCTTACACAATTTCAAGTTATCTTAAGGAAAGCAATCTCTAGAATATGCCAAAAATTAGGTACTATCAAATGCAAAGAAAACCACCAAACCCATCACTCTTACAAAAATACTAAGTAGCCCCTTTAAGAGAAATTAATCAAAAGACTACTGTTCTAGTATTAATATTCTAGTTCATTATGAAACTCAATGGGTTGTATTAGAATAAACTCAAATTATAATTTTCATTCATTTCAAAAATTCTACCAACCTTAATACACAATACAAGTCATTAGTACATTGGCAAATGGTAAATATAATAAGCTAGAAAGAAGTGTTGCAGAACCATCCGCAACTACTCAAAATAAGTACGAGACTCTTGAGCTGCTGCCATACCATTTACCACATACCAAATTCCTTAAAGCACAAACCTAATCCTCATCCAATATCACTTCCTCTTAAGCTTTACATATCATATGCAATATCTCTAGTTATTAAAGAAGAATCAAAACAAGACCATGCCAAATACATACCACGATTTCAATGGTACCCCTGGCAATCTTGGTGGGGATCTGCAAAGCCTGGAAGAAACTAGTCTTCTCAGGACCAAGACCGGTGTTCTGGGCAGGGATGGTGACGGGGCATGGGGCAATGGCACCAGGACGAGCAGGAGCCCTCTTCTTGTTCTGAAGCAGCTTGTCACGAACTTCACACAGATCGTCGTTGGTGAAGACGAAACCAACATTGTTTACAATGTGTGGCAGCAGCCTGCGGGGTATTCAAATTTTGTTTAAAATTTGCATCTAAACAAAACCACACTTATCTAATGGTTGAAACAACTTTTGGTAAATTTCCCAAATATTACTAAAAAAAATTCTTTATATACTTAGATAATGCTAATAAAATATTTCCTAAAAAACAATGAAGAGTATTTTTTCAAATTAAAAAACCTAGGAACATGGGGAAAGCCCCCATATTTTATACAAGGTATGAGAGTTCCATGGCCTATGTTCACATCAAGCTGCTCCTGTATTGCCCAATGACACCGCATGCTATTCAAACAAGTCAATAAAGGCCTCCATAGGTTTCCCATCTAAGTTATCTATTTTTTTTATATATTATATTTCTGCTAGCCTATATATATAAAAAAAAAAAATACATTTTAGAAATTCATTAGGCAATTCACTCACCTCTCCAAAGAAGGGTTGCTTTCCAGATGAGCACGGATGGCCTTGCGCATCATGGTGTTCTTGCCCATGAGGACAACAGCGCAGCCACGCAGGCTCATACGGATCTCCTGCATCTGCTTGGAGCCGACATTGTCAGCACCCACGATGAAGCAACGGCTGTATTCATCCAGAAGCTGGGTGATCTTGGTGAAGTAATTAGCCTTCCATGTTGATTTGTCCACCCTAACCATCTTGAAAGCGTGGCTTAAGGCACCGTTGTACCGGACTTAGGGACTGAAAGAAAAGGGATCTGATTAGAACCTCTTACGGAAAACTAAGAAATAAAGGTTCTATATATATGGGGGGAAGGTTTTGGACAATTCATTCTGCAATATGAAATAATATTTGTTAGAACAGTCTCATACATTAACAACTGCCATCATGATTTAATTAGTAATTTAAACAGGGTACACAAAGTTACCAAGAGTGACACACAGAGATAGCACTGCCATCTTATAGAGCATAAGAAATGAGAGTCAACACAGGTACAGCTGCTGCAGCCTCATATTTAACATGAAATGACAAACTACCCACTGCATATCACCGCTCATCCTTGATGTGGGGTTGTCCCCACATCAAGGAAATAAACAGAAGATAGGAAAGGTTAAGTTTGGTTTTACCGGTTCACATGATACCCTGGTTTTGGTACTTGTTTCTGAAGTGCGTGCCGCTCTCGGCAACAAAAGGGGGGAAAAAAAAAAGCTACGTATATAGAAACCAAATTAACATAGTAAAGACAGGGTCCTAGGCAATACTGCTTAGCAATTGACTGACTACAATAGAAGCAGCAACCATTTCAGGTGATGAAATGCTGTTTTTTTATTTCAGTTATTGTTTGCTATATATCCAAGATACTCTGCACATAGATTTTAATTGAGGTTTAACAATGCAAACCACTCGCTAAAACCACTCGCTAACTCATGTCAAGGCTGAAA
>NC_091564.1:38558693-38561193 GCF_042767895.1 Penaeus vannamei | reverse complement strand
TGGGCGGTCGAGTTGGGGACGGGAGCGACGTCGGCCGAGGGAGCCGAGGCTGACGCTCAGGAGGTCGAACCAAGATCGCTGGGGCGTCTCTCCGCTGTTGTTGTTGTGGTTGTGGTTGTAGACTGTCTCTGCTGCTGTTGTTGTTGGGGTTGTAGACTGTCTCTGCTGCTGTTGTTGTTGGGGTTGTAGACTGTCTCTGCTGCTGTTGTTGTTGTGGTTGTAGACTGTCTCTGCTGCTGTTGTTGTTGTGGTTGTAGACTGTCTCTGCTGCTGTTGTTGTTGTGGTTGTAGACTGTCTCTGCTGCTGTTGTTGTTGTGGTTGTAGACTGTCTCTGCTGCTGTTGTTGTTGTGGTTGTAGACTGTCTCTGCTGCTGTTGTTGTGGTTGTGGTTGTAGACTGTCTCTGCTGCTGTTGTTGTTGTTGTGGTTGTAGACTGTCTCTGCTGCTGTTGTTGTTGTTGTGGTTGTAGACTGTCTCTGCTGCTGTTGTTGTTGTGGTTGTAGACTGTCTCTGCTGCTGTTGTTGTTGTTGTGGTTGTAGACTGTCTCTGCTGCTGTTGTTGTTGTTGTGGTTGTAGACTGTCTCTGCTGCTGTTGTTGTTGTTGTGGTTGTAGACTGTCTCTGCTGCTGTTGTTGTTGTGGTTGTAGACTGTCTCTGCTGCTGTTGTTGTTGTGGTTGTAGACTGTCTCTGCTGCTGTTGTTGTTGTGGTTGTAGACTGTCTCTGCTGCTGTTGTTGTTGTGGTTGTAGACTGTCTCTGCTGCTGTTGTTGTTGTGGTTGTAGACTGTCTCTGCTGCTGTTGTTGTTGTGGTTGTAGACTGTCTCTGCTGCTGTTGTTGTTGTGGTTGTAGACTGTCTCTGCTGCTGTTGTTGTTGTTGTGGTTGTAGACTGTCTCTGCTGCTGTTGTTGTTGTTGTGGTTGTAGACTGTCTCTGCTGCTGTTGTTGTTGTGGTTGTAGACTGTCTCTGCTGCTGTTGTTGTTGTGGTTGTAGACTGTCTCTGCTGTTGTTGTTGTTGTGGTTGTAGACTGTCTCTGCTGCTGTTGTTGTTGTGGTTGTAGACTGTCTCTGCTGCTGTTGTTGTTGTGGTTGTAGACTGTCTCTGCTGCTATTGTTGTTGTGGTTGTAGACTGTCTCTGCTGCTGTTGTTGTTGTGGTTGTAGACTGTCTCTGCTGTTGTTGTTGTTGTGGTTGTAGACTGTCTCTGCTGCTGTTGTTGTTGTGGTTGTAGACTGTCTCTGCTGCTGTTGTTGTTGTGGTTGTAGACTGTCTCTGCTGCTGTTGTTGTTGTGGTTGTAGACTGTCTCTGCTGCTGTTGTTGTTGTGGTTGTAGACTGTCTCTGCTGCTGTTGTTGTTGTGGTTGTAGACTGTCTCTGCTGCTGTTGTTGTTGTGGTTGTAGACTGTCTCTGCTGCTGTTGTTGTTGTGGTTGTAGACTGTCTCTGCTGCTGTTGTTGTTGTGGTTGTAGACTGTCTCTGCTGCTGTTGCTGTTGTGGTTGTAGACTGTCTCTGCTGCTGTTGTTGTTGTGGTTGTAGACTGTCTCTGCTGTTGTTGTTGTTGTGGTTGTAGACTGTCTCTGCTGCTGTTGTTGTTGTGGTTGTAGACTGTCTCTGCTGTTGTTGTTGTTGTGGTTGTAGACTGTCTCTGCTGCTGTTGTTGTTGTGGTTGTAGACTGTCTCTGCTGCTGTTGTTGTTGTGGTTGTAGACTGTCTCTGCTGCTGTTGTTGTTGTGGTTGTAGACTGTCTCTGCTGCTGTTGTTGTTGTGGTTGTAGACTGTCTCTGCTGCTGTTGTTGTTGTGGTTGTAGACTGTCTCCGCTGCTGTTGTTGTTGTGGTTGTAGACTGTCTCTGCTGCTGTTGTTGTTGTGGTTGTAGACTGTCTCTGCTGCTGTTGTTGTTGTGGTTGTAGACTGTCTCTGCTGCTGTTGTTGTTGTTGTGGTTGCAGACTGTCTCTGCTGCTGTTGTTGTTGTGGTTGTAGACTGTCTCTGCTGCTGTTGTTGTTGTGGTTGTAGACTGTCTCTGCTGCTGTTGTTGTTGTTGTGGTTGCAGACTGTCTCTGCTGCTGTTGTTGTTGTGGTTGTAGACTGTCTCTGCTGCTGTTGTTGTTGTTGTGGTTGTAGACTGTCTCTGCTGCTGTTGTTGTTGTGGTTGTAGACTGTCTCTGCTGCTGTTGTTGTTGTGGTTGTAGACTGTCTCTGCTGCTGTTGTTGTTGTGGTTGTAGACTGTCTCTGCTGCTGTTGTTGTTGTGGTTGTAGACTGTCTCTGCTGCTGTTGTTGTTGTGGTTGTAGACTGTCTCTGCTGCTGTTGTTGTTGTGGTTGTAGACTGTCTCTGCTGCTGTTGTTGTTGTGGTTGTAGACTGTCTCTGCTGCTGTTGTTGTTGTGGTTGTAGACTGTCTCTGCTGCTGTTGTTGTTGTGGTTGTAGACTGTCTCTGCTGCTGCTGTTGTTGTTGTGGTTGCAGACTGTCTCTGCTGCTGTTGTTGTTGTGGTTG
>NC_091564.1:38546193-38556193 GCF_042767895.1 Penaeus vannamei | reverse complement strand
GTGATTTAGGAAGAAAATGTGAATCAAGTTGTTATTTAGGATGAAGTTGTGATTTAGGAAGAACTTGTGAATTTAGGAAGAATTTGTGATTTAGGAAGAAAATGTGAATCAAGTTGTTATTTAGGATGAAGTTGTGATTTAGGAAGAACCTGTGAATTTAGGAAGAATTTGTGATTTAGGAAGAAAATGTGAATCAAGTTGTTATTTAGGATGAAGTTGTGCGTTTAGGAAGAACCTGTGAATTTAGGAAGAATTTGTGATTTAGGAAGGAAATGGGATTTAATAAGTTGTTATTCTGGATGAAGTGATTTAGGAACAACTTATCAATTAGGAAAAAAATATGATTTAGGAAGAAAATGTGATTTAATAAGTTGTTATTTAGGATGAAGTTGTGATTTAGAAATAACGTGAATTTAGGAAGAATTTGTGATTTAGGAAGGAAATGGGATTTAATAAGTTGTTATTCTGGATGAAGTTTTGATTTAGGAAGAACTTATCAATTAGGAAAAAAAATATGATTTAGGAAGAAAATGGGATTTTATAAGTTGTTATTTAGGAAGAACTTGTGACTCAAGGAAGAAATTGCGATTTGGGAGGAAATTGTGATTTTGGAAGAAGGAAGTTGTTATTTAGGAAGACTGTGATCTAGGTAAAAAAAATTAGAAAATTATTTAGAAAATGAGATTGAGAAAGTTGTTATTTAGAAAAAAATATAAGATTTAGACATTTATTTAGAAAAAAAAACAAGATTTAGAAATTTATTTAGAAAGAAAATGAGATTTAGAAAGCTACAAAGAAATTGTTATTAAAAAAAAAAACTTGTTAATTGAGAATTTCATTATTTATCAAGACCATTGGCAGTGTTATGGTATGAACGTCCAAAAAAAAGACAAAAACAAAAACAAAAGACAAACGACGCCAAAAAAATCAAGACAAAAACAAAAACAAAAGAAAAAACGACGCCAAAAAAATACAAAAACAAAAACAATAGACAAATGACGCCAAAAAAGACAAAAATGAAAACAAAAGAAAAAACGACGCCAAAAAGATAAAACCAAAAACAAAAGACAAACGACGCCAAAAAAGACAAAAATAAAAACAAATGAAAAAACCACGCCAAAAAAGATAAAATCAAAAACAAAAGACAAGACGCCCAAAAAAAAAAAAACAAGACATAAACAAAAAAACAAGACAAGACTCCAAAAAACAAAAAAACAAAAAACAAGACGCCAACAAAACAAGACCAAAAACCAAAACCAAAAAAACAAAAGCCAAACGACGCCACTGTTATTGTTTTACTCCCCGCGCACGTGTCATAGGCGCCTGCGAGAGTGTACAAATTCCTGCGGCAGGTGTCAGGGCGAGCGGCGTCCCATAAACAAGTGCCATGTGCGTAAGTGTGTAAGTGACAAGTGTACGTACAGACACGAGGACCCCGGTGAGGTTAAGTGGACAGCGGATGGGGGAGAGGGAGGGGGAGAGGGAGGGGAAGGGAAGGGAAGGGAGAGGGGAAGGGAAGGGAGGGGTAGGGGGTGGGGGAGAGAGAGGTGAGGCGGAGACAGGTCGACAGGTGTAGCGAAACCGGATGGGGAAGGGGGGGGGGGGGAGGTAGGGAGGAGGAGGGAGGAGGAGGAGGAGGGAGAGAGGGGAAGGGATGAGGAGGGGGAAGGGGAAGGGAGGAGGAGGAGGGAAGGGAGCAGGGAGGAGGAAAGGGAGGAGGAGGAGAGGGAGGAGGCTGGAGGAGCGGGGAGGAAGAGGAAGAGGAGAAGGAGGGGACAGAAGGAAAGGGAGGGATAAGGGGAGATAGAAGGAGGGGAGGAGGGAAGAGAGTGGGAGGAGTGAAAGAGTGGAACAGGAGGAGGGAGTGGGGGAGGAGATAGCGGAGGATGAGAGGGAAGGGAGAAGAGGAGGAAGAAGGGAGAGGAATAGTAAGGGGGGGAGAGGGTAGGGATGGAGAGGAGGGAAAGAAGGGAAGGAGGGAGGGGGAGGAATGAAGGAGTGGAAAAGGATAAGGTGAAGTAGGAGTAGAAGGAGGAGGAGAAGGAGGAAGAGGCGGAGACAGAGGCAGAGGAGACAGAGGAGGAGGAGGAAGAGGAGAAGCAGGTGCGGGAAGTGGTAAGGCAGGTGGGGAGGGGTGGGGGGGGGGAAGCGGGTTATTGTGTATGGAGTCTTATGATGATGCAATTACATGTCATAGTGTCTGATTTATCTTTCGCTCTGTCTGTTTCTCTGTCTTTATTTCTCTCTCTCTCTCTTCTCTCTACTCTCTACTCTCTACTCTCTCCTCTCTCTCTCTCTCTCTCTCTCTCTCTCTCTCTCTCTCTCTCTCTCTCTCTCTCTCTCTCTCTCTCTCTCTCTCTCTCTCTCTCTCTCTCTCTCTCTTTTCCTCCCTCCATCCCTACCTCCCTCTCTCTCTCCCTCCCTCCCTCTCCCTCCCTCCCTCTCTCCCTCCCTCTCTCTCCCTTTCCTCCCTCCCTCTCTCCCTCCCTACCTCCCTACCTCCCTCCATAAACCCCCCCTCTCCTTCTTCCTCTCCTTCTCCCTCTCTCTCTCTCTTTTGTATTTGTTTTTCTGTCTTTGCACACACGCATTTATCTTGTCATAATATGCAAGGCATGTTACACATACAGTATGCATACCCCAACCATTTGTTCATTTAAGCTTTTCTGTATATATTTCCATGTGTAATTCTTCCCCGAAAACTTATTTATGAAAGTCTCCCCTCTCAGAATAAACAAACAAATAAAATAAACAAAAAGATAAAGATAAAAATTATAATAACGATAATAAATGGAATATAGATAAAGATAAAATATTGCGCATGCGTACTTATCTGAGTGCGCGTGCACCCACCCACTCGTCTTGTATGCTGAGAATTCCTGGGGCGTATTTTTGGATGCTGCTTAATGCCCTCGCCCCTGGAGGCAAGGTATCCAGACCAATATAGTCATAAGGCCTTTATTAGCATAGCCTTTGGTCGCGATTCACTGTACTGGGGTTTCTTGTGTTTTGTTTACTGTGTGTCTGGCAATACTGTTTTTTTTTTTTTCTTTTCTTTTTTTTTTTTTTTTTTACGAATCTCATCGAGTACGAATATCTGCTTTGTTTAGGTTTTTGTTTATCTGTTTTTTTATATGTTTTATTTTACTATTATTTGAGGTAAATTGATGTTTAACTTTATTTTCGGATTTATTGGTGTTCATTTTGTTTTTCTTTTTATATGAATTCAAGTGAATTGGTGTCTACTTTGATGTTTGTTTGCTTTAATTTCAGATGTATTAACTTTTACTTTGATTTCAGGTTTAGTCGTTTTTATTCCGTATGTTTTGATGTCTGTTTACTTATATACTTCAGGAGAATAGATGTTTGTTTACTTATTATTTCAGGTAGGGCCGGTTTTAAGCCGATTTGACCGATTTAATCAAATTGGGCCTCCTTTTTATCATACGAGGTACAACATACTACTTAAAACGTGAAATTAAGAATAAAATATTCTTCCTCATATGTATTTCTTATGTCAAGCATATAATGTTCATTCCTTTTTTTTTTTTTTCTTTTGGTTTGTATGTGTCTTATATGAAATATAAACATCCATAAATTTTGCTATGTAGAATAGGGGCCCCACCATCAGTTTCCTAATTGGGCCCCGCGATTCCTAGCACTGGCCCTGATTTCAGGTGTTTTGACGTCATTTCATCCCCGGGAAGTCCTCAGTAGGTAGGTTTTAATATTATCAAATGCTTAAATATGTGAGTTGCTGCCTGGCCATGTAACAGGGTCACAGTAAATTAATAA
Source organism: Penaeus vannamei (assembly GCF_042767895.1). Taxonomy (NCBI): domain Eukaryota; kingdom Metazoa; phylum Arthropoda; class Malacostraca; order Decapoda; family Penaeidae; genus Penaeus; species Penaeus vannamei. Next base: position 38,552,398 of record NC_091564.1, on the reverse strand, counting down.
TGGTGGCAGTAGCTGCTTCAGTCAGGTTTTGGTAAACATGGCACTCCTTCGAGAATATCTTGCGGTTTATTAAAGCTCCTTGTGAAATTTCCTCGATATTGGTAAATATGTTTGTTTTCAAATTTTATTGTTCTTTTTGTTTTTTGATATTATCATTGTTATGATTGTTATTATTATCATTATTATTATGATTGTTATTATTATCATTATTATTATGATTGTTATTATTATCATTATTATTATGATTGTTATTATTATCACTATTATTACGATTGTTATTATTATCATTATTATTATGATTGTTATTATTATCCTTTATTTATATTTCATTAGGGACGCCATGCCTCTTATCGAAATACGTTCCCGTTTTTTTTCAGTTATGATGCGTTTCCACTGGCATCGAAAGCGCCCATACGGCACAGTCCTTCATTTCCACTAATTCCAAACCATTAGAGGTCACCACCGAGCGGACGAGGTCACGGCGCGCTGACCAAAACGAGCGAATTTAAGAAACCTCGTTAGTCGCTCGCTGCTGACGTCGCTCGCTCGTGGGTGACGTCAGAGCAAGCGAGCTGTTCGCCACTTAATTATTTTATTCTGGTTCTGTTCCTGACCTTATCGAATGGAATTGCGCGCTCAGATTTGTTTTTGTTTTTGTTGTTGTTTATTTGAGGGCGTTGGGATTTTAGGGGAGCATGAGTCGACGTTTTTTTATCTTTATTTCTAACCGTAATTACTCTCTTTCTGTCATTATACTCATGTATTATTCATGTATTATTTCAGTCATTTCAATCCTGCAAGAAAACAAAACAAAAGAATAACGACAAGAAATATAGATATACAAAGAATCTGCGCAAACAAAGATACCGAAATACACATGGCCCTATTTACTTACCTGAGATTAATAACCGACGTGAAAATGCCCTCCAGAAACTAATAAGGGAAAGAACCCCCAAAGCAAGAGAGGAGGATCGACACCGCCATCGGAAAAGGGGATCCAACCCTCAACAGAAGCGAATCGGATCCTACCCTACAAACCCTACACACTCTTCGCCCTTATAAGAAACTCCCTTTCCATAGCAAGTTTTCCCCCAAGCCCTTCGAGAGATTGAACCCCCCCCCCCTCAACCCCCCCAACCCCCCCAAGGCGTCTTCGGGGAGCGATTCGTCTCCTGCCGAGGATCCGACGAAGGTCAAAGGCTTATGGCGTCAGTGCACGTGTTCAATGAAGAGGTATTTTGTAGGTGTGTTACCGTACTGCTGCTTAGCTGACGTGGAGGGGGAGGAGGAGGGGGGGAGGGAAGGGGGGTGGGTTATTTGTGTGTTTGTGAGTGTTTGTACGTGTGCTTAAGCCGACCGTTAACTTGTAAGTACATGCAGGAATCTAAGTTAGCGTTGGTATTTAAAACCGTGCGTGTTTGGGAGAGAGAGAGAAGAGAGAAAAAGAAGAGAAGAGAGAGAAAGAGAGCGCGAGAAAGGAGAAAGGGAAAGAGAGCGCGAGAGGGGAGAAAGGGAAAGAAAGAGTAAGGAGAAAGCGAAAGAAGAGAGAGAGGAGAAAGAGAGAAAAAAAAGAGGAAAAACAATCTAAAAGGAAAAACAAAAACGAAGAAAGTGAGAGAGAAGAGAATAGAGAGAGAGAGGGAGAGAGCATTTAACATTCACGTTTAAGTCAGGTATGCATGGAGTACGGGTTAATATGCTTGCAAATGCAGATGCATATATGTGCAAGGGAGCGACTGCGCACTTTGAAGACCGACTCGAATAAGTGTAGTTGCTAAGTGTGTTCGGAGCGTAACGTATTCGTTGTAGTGTGGCGATGAGGAGGCAAGTTACGTAACGAGAAATGATAAGGGATAAGGAGGGAGAGGGGGAGAGGGAGAGAAATGATAATTGAGGAGGGAGAGGGAGATGGGGAGAGAAATGATAATTGAGGAGGAGAGGGGATGGGGAGAGAAATGATAATTGAGGGGGAGAGAAATTATATTTAGAAGGAAGGGAGGGAGAGGGGGAGAGAAATGATAATTGAGGACGAGAGGGGGAGAGAAATTATATTTAGAAGGAGGGAGAGGGGGATGGGGAGAGAAATGATAATTGAGGAGGAGAGGGAGAGGGGGAGAGAAATTATATTTAGAAGGAAGGGGAGGGAGAGGGGGAGAGAAATGATAATGGAGGGGGAGAGAAGCGATATTTAGAAGAAAGGGAGGGAGAGGGGGAGAGAAATGATAATTGAGGGGGAGACGGAAAGGGGGAGAGAAATTATATTTAGAAGGAAGGGGAGGACATGGGGAAAGAAATGATAATTGAGGAGGAGAGGGAGAGGGGGAGAGAAATTATATTTAGAAGGAAGGGAGGGAGATGGGGAGAGAAATGATAAGGGATAAGGAGGGGGATGGGGAGAGAAATGATAATTGAGGAGGAGAGGGAGAGGGGAGAGAAATTATATTTAGAAGGAAGGGGAGGACATGGGGAGAGAAATGATAAGGGATAAGGAGGTAGATGGGGAGAGAAATGATAAGGGATAAGGAGGGAAATGGGGAGAGAAATGATAATTGAGGAGGAGAGGGAGAGAAATTATAGAGAAATGATAATTGAAGCGGAGAGGCGGAGAGAAATTATATTTAGAAGGAAGGGGAGGAAGGGGATGGGGAAAGAAATGATAATTGAGGAGGAGAGGGAGAGAAATTATATTTAGAAGGAAGGGAAGGACATGGGGAGAGAAATGATAATTGAGGAGGAGAGGGAGAGGGGGAGAGAAATTATATTGAGAAGGAAGGGGGGAGAGGGGGAGAGAAATGATAAGGGATAAGGAGGGAGAGGGAGATGGGGAGAGAAATGATAAGAGATAAGGAGGGAGAGGTCGATGGGGAGAGAAATGATAAGGGATAAGGAGGAAGAGGGAGATGGGGAGAGAAATGATAAGGGATAAGGAGGGAGGGGGAGAGAAATTATAAAAGAGAAGGAATAAAATAAAAAGGAAGGGAAGAAAATGAGGAAAGAAATGATAACTGAGACAGAGGAGAGGGAGAAATGGAGAGAAAGGAGGCAGAGGAGAGGGAGAAAGGGAGATAAAGTGAGCCAGAGTGTGAGGAAGAAAGAGAGAGAAAGAAGGCAGAGGAGAGGGAGAAAGGGAGAAAGGGAGATAAAAGCAGACAGAGGTGAGAGAGATGGAGAGGTAAGCGATAAAAAAGACCGAGTCGAGGGAGAGAAAGGGAGAAGCGAGAGAGGGAGCTCAACGCGGAGGAACAGGGCAACTGACGACAGGAATTCGGGGTTAAAAAAGGTCAAGTCGAAGGGGCGAGGCCTGAAAGGTGACTAAGAGAGAAGTGGCTGAGGTGAGGGCGCCGAAAGGTGAAAGGACACCGCCCGCAGGAGCAGCACCAGGGGGCGGGCGAGGGGGTGGAAGGGGGAGGGGGAGGGGGAGGAGCAAGGGGCAAGGGGAAGGGGGGCGGGCGAGGGGCGTGTGAGGGGAGAGGGAGAGGAGGAGAGGCGCGTGAAGGGTGTGGAAGGGGGAGGGGGAGGGCCAAGGGGCAAGGGGAAGGGGGTCGTGCGAGGGGCGTGTGAGGGGGGTGGAAGGGGGAGGGGGAGGGGGAGGACCAAGGGGCAAGGGAAAGGGGGTCGGGCGAGGGGCGCGTGAGGGGGTGGAATGGGGAGGGGGAGGGGGAGGACCAAGGGGCAAGGGGAAGGGGGTCGGGCGAGGGGCGCATGAGGGGGGAGGGAGAGGAGGAGAGGTGCGTGAGGGGGGAGGGAGAGGGGAAGGGGGTCGGGCGAGGGGCGCGTGAGGGGGTGGAAGGGGGAGGGGGTAGGGGAGGGCAAAGGGGCATGGGGAAGGGGGTCAGGTGAGGGGCGCGTGAGGGGGGAGGGAGAGGAGGAGAGGTGCGTGAGGGGGTGGAAGGGGAAGACCAAGGGGCAAGGGGAAGGGGGTCCGGTGAGGGGGGAGGGAGAGGAGGAGAGGCGCGTGAGGGGGGAGGGAGAGGGGGAGGGGCGCGTGAGGGGGGAGGGAGAGGGGGAGAGGCGCGTGAGGGGGTAAGGTGAGGGTTAGGACCAAGGGACTAGAGAAAGGGGAGGGGGAGGACTAAGGGGCAAGGTAAGGGGGAGTAGGGAGGGGGGAGGGGTAGGACCAAGGGGCTAGACAAGGGGGAGGGGGGAAGGCGGCCGGGCAAGGGGCTAGAGAAGGATGAGGGGGAGAGGGAGAGGGAAGGGCCAAGGGGAGAGGCCTGAAAGGTGAGGGGAGGAAGGGAGGGAGGGGGAGGGCAAGGGACTACCGAAGGGTGAGAGGCGAGAGAAAGGGAACAGGGGAAGGGGAGTAGGAAGACGGGCAAGGAAAGGGGGGGAGGGGAGGGAGGGGAGGGAGATAGGGAATGGCAAGGGGCGCGGAAGGGGAGAGGGGGGAGGAGGGGGAGGAGGAGGTCACAAGACTCGGACACGCCCACCTGAAGACCACCTACCCAGGGGACACACACGACGAGGCGACGCGAGGCAGAGAGAAAGAGAAAGAAAGGAAATTTGGTTAACAGAGCGAACAAGGGCAGTGAGAGAAGACAGAGAAGCAAAGAAGGAAAGGGATTGTTATATACACACACTCAAGCTCGCGCATTCACACACGCACACACGCACATAGAGACACACACATGCACGCTCACACAAACACACACACACACATAGAGACACACACACACGCACACACAAACACAAACACAGGCACACACACACACATACATATATGCGTGTGTGTGTGTGTGTGTGTGTATGTGTGTGTGTGTGTGTGTGTGTGTGTGTGTGTGTGTGTGTGTGTGTGTGTGTGTGTGTATTTGCCCTCTATGAAAACGAGAATTTTTCGTCTTGTCTGACAGGTTACCTACGCATTGATGTCTTTCATCTAAGTTCGCCATAATTAGTATTTTTCCTAATTAAAATCTTGTACTTATTATAAAACTATGAAAAGATTGGCCACCGTGAAAACAGGCTTCTCAATTTTCCTTTTTTCTTCCTTAAGCAAAGGGAGAGAGAGGGGGAAAGGAGAAAGAGAGAGAGAGAGAGAGAGAGAGAGAGAGAGAGAGAGAGAGAGAGAGAGAGAGAGAGAGAGAGAGAGAGAGAGAGAGAGAGAGAGAGAGTGAGAGGGGGGGGGAGAGAGAGAGAGAGAGAGAGAGAGAGAGAGAGAGAGAGAGAGAGAGAGAGAGAGAGAGAGAGAGAGAGAGAGAGAGAGAGTCCGAGGCAAAGAGAGAGAGAGAATCAGAGACAGAGAGAGAGAGAGAGAGAGTCCGAGACAAAGAGAGAGAGAGAATCAGAGACAGAGAGAGTGAAAGAGAGAGAGATAAAATTTAACCCGAGAACCCAAACAAACTCGTGAAGTGAAATTATTGGCAAATTATCCACATAACTGTTGATGGATGACGAATCCCAAGAAATCAAAACGAATTGATGTAAATAAACTGACAACCATGTACAGCAGAGGCGTTGAAGATCTCAATAAGTTTAATCCACCCCGTCTTCATATCTCTCTTTAATAATCCGATCCCAGTCTTTCAAGATCAATCCTACATCAAAATACATAATTTTGTTATACATACCTCCCCATTATGATACCTAAACACTCAACAGCCCCCCCCAAAAATAATTTTTAAAAAATCACAAAAACTTTTATACTAAACATCCCTCCGGAAGCAAACGCTCTTATTAATAATCCAATCTCAGTCTTTCAAGATCAATCCAACATCAAAATACACCATTTTGTTATAAATACCTCCCCATAACGATGCCTAAACACCCAGACTCCCCAAAATTGATAAAAAACAAAACAAAACAAAAAAAGAATCGCAAAATTTAAAACTTTTATACCAACCCTCCCTCCGGAAGCAAACGCTCGCCCTTCCATTATTTAACAAAACAGGCATCTGAGACAATGACGTAATGGTTTAAGATTCATCAGGCGCCCATCACCACGCGCGGTGACGAATGCGGCAGCGCCATCGGGGCCATATAAATCAACTGCTTGTTATGACCGTGTTTAATTGGATGTAAGGGTTCGCTTTGATGTTTGGCGGCCACGTGGAGCGACTGTCTTTTGTTTTGGGGGATCGATTCGACTCTGCCCGCTCGCGAGGCTGCTCTGTTTTTTTCATGGGCGATGGTTTTTCTCTTTTTTTTTTTTTTGAGGGAGGGAGGGTGTTTGAGAGGAAGGGAGGGGAGGGAAGGAGGGAGAGGGAGA
>NC_091564.1:38533693-38541193 GCF_042767895.1 Penaeus vannamei | reverse complement strand
AACCTCTGGGTTATCGATACGTCTTCCGCTGATCGTCTGGCTTCGTGAGGGGAAACAAAGAAGGGGCAGGAGGAGGAGGAGGAGATGGGAGACAGAGGGAAGAGGAGGAGGAGGAGAGGACGAAGGCGAGGAAAGAAGAGGAGGAGGAGGAGGGAGACAGAGGGAAGAGGAGGAGGAGGAGGAGGGAGAGGAGAAAGGTGGAGGGAGACAGAGGGAAGAGGAGGAGGAGGAGGGAGAGAGAGGGAAGAGGAGGAGGAGGAGAAAGGTGGAGGGGGAGGAGGAGGAGGGGGAGAAGGGAGACAGAGGGAAGAGGAGGAAGAGGAGGAGGAGGAGGGAGACAGAGGGAAGAGGAGGAGGAGGAGAAAGGTGGAGAGGGAGGAAGAGGAGACAGAGGGAAGAGGAGGAGGAGGAGGAGAAAGGTGGAGGGGGAGGAGGAGGGAGACAGAGGGAAGAGGATGAGGAGTAGGAGGAGATGAGGACGAGGAAAGGAGGAGGAGGAGGAGGGAGACAGAGGGAAGAGGAAGAGGAGGAGGAGAAGGATGAGGAGGAGGGCGAGGAAAGGAGAGGAAGAGGAGGAGGAGGGAGACAGAGGGAAGAGGAGGAGGAGGAGGGAGATCAAGGGAAGAGGAGGAGGAGGAGAGGACGAAGGCGAGGAAAGAAGAGGAGGAAGAGGAGTAGAAGGAGGGAGACAGAGGGAAGAGGAGGAGGAGGAGGAGGGAGATAGAGGGAAGAGGAGGAGGAGGGAGATAGAGGGAAGAGGAGGAGGAGGGGTCGGGGAGAATGGCAGGAGAAGGAGAGGAGGAGAGGAGGGGGAGGATGGCGGGAGGAGAGAGAGAGGACGAGACAAACAGCCGAGAAGTAGGAGAAGGAGAGAGAGGCGGAGAGAACGAGACAAACAGGCAAGAAAGAGGAGAGAGCGAGAGAAAAGGAAAGATGAGAAGTCGGATGAATAGACGAAGACGAGAGCGAGAGAAAGAGAATAATAGTAGGGAGACAAGAGAACGAAGGGGGAGGCGAGAGCCACAGATGAGAAGAGAGAGAGAGAGTGAGTGAGAGAGAGAGAGCGAGAGAGAGAGAGAGAGAGAGAAAGAATGAGAGCGAGAGAGAGAGAGAGAAAGAGCGAGAGAGAGAGAGAGAAAGAGAGAGAGAGAGAGAGAGAGATTTGTGTGACGAATTCGGAGAGTAAAAATAAAAATATTTCGGTGAAAATTTTGTTATCATAAGCTATAGTAATTTACTCCCTGCTTTTATAAAAATATAACTACAGAAAGTGATAATAATAGCAAGAGGTGAGAACTAAAGCAAAAAGGATGCAGTGATGATAACAAGAATAATAGTTAACATCATGATAACACAGCCAATGATATTAATAACAATAATACGGTTAATAACATATTCAATAAAATAACGATGAAAAAGAAGTGGATACAGCAACAAGAATGATAATTACAATAATTGTTTTAGTAGTAATAGTCTGTATCATAATGATGATGGTAATCATAATTATGATGATGACAATCATTATTATAATGATGATAATCATTATTATGATGATGACAATCATTATTATGATGATGATAATCATTATTATGATGATAATCATTATTATGATGATGATAATCATTATTATGATGATGATAATCATTATTATGATGATGATAATCATTATTATGATGATGATAATCATTATTATGATGATGATAATCATTATTATGATGATGATAATCATTATTATGATGATGATAATCATTATTATGATGATGATAATCATTATTATGATGATGACAATCATTATTATGATGATGATAATCATTATTATGATGATAATCATTATTATGATGATAATAATCATTATTATGATGATGATAATCATTATTATGATGATGATAATCATTATTATGATGATGATAATCATTATTATGATGATGATAATCATTATTATGATAATGATAATCATTGTTATAGTAATGGCAATAAACGATAATGATAATATGATGATGGTGATAATTATAATGATAATAATGATAATGATAATAATAATAATAATAATAATAGAGATGGTAATGATGATAATGATAATGATGATGATAATAATGATCATGATGAAAACGACAACATCACCAATAAGAATGATAATGATATCAACACCGATAACAAATATAATGATAACGATTATTACTGAAATTATAATAATGATAATAATGATAATGATAATAATAATAGTAATGATAATGATTATAATAATAATAAAAATAATGATAATAATAATAATAATAGCAATAATAATAATCCTGATAATAATGATGATGAAATATAATGGTAATGATAGTAATTGCAATAACGAAAATGATAATAATAACTAAAATGGTGGTAATATTACTACTATCATTATATTTTGTTAGTATCATCATCATCATCATATTGATAGTGACAATCATCATCATCATCATCATCATCATCATCATCATCATCATCATCATCATCATCATCATCATAATAATAATGATAATAATAATAATAATAATAATAATAATAATAATAATAATAATAATAATAATAATAATAATAATAATAATAATAATAATGATAATAATAATAATAATAATAATAATAATAATAATGATAATAATGATAATAATAATAATGATAATAACAATAATGGTTTTGATAATGGTGATAATAAATAATAATAATGATAATGACAATGACGATAAAGGCGGTAATGAGAAAAAATAGTAATAAAAATGATGATAGTTATAATAATGTTATAACGAAAAATAACGGTGATAGAAAGATTAAATTAAAACCTTGGCGATAATGATATTGATGATAATGATAACAAAAAAGAGTGATAATCAATAACAAAGATAGTGTTTAAAATAATGAAAACAATGATATGCATAATGATAGCAATGATGATGATGATTGTGATAATTATAATGATTGTGTTGATGATAATGATAATGATAATAAAGAGAATAATGATGATAATAATGATAACAATAATGATGATAATGATAAGGAGGATGATAATAATGATGATAATAATAATAATGATCATGATAATGATAATGATAGTGATAATAATAATGATAATAGTGCTAATAATGATAACAACAACAATAATAAAAATAATGATAATGACAATAATCATTATTATAATAATGATGATAATAATATTGATGATAATGATTATAATGCCGACAATAATGATATACATAATTATATGATGGTAAGCATAGTAATGATTATGATATCAATACCAGTAATGATGATAGCAATGAGGATGACAATAATAATAAATGTTAACTATAGCAATAATGATATTAGGGATAATGATAATTACAATAATGTTGATAACAGAGATAATAATCATAACAATAATGATATTAGGGATAATGATAATTACAATAATGTTGATAACAGAGATAATAATCATAACAATAATGATATTAATAATGATACTGGTAATGATAATGACAATGGTAATAGTAACAACAATAACAACATCAGCAATAATGATAATAATAATGAAAATAATAACAATAATAATAATGATGATAATTGTCATAATAACAATAATAGTAATGATGATGATTATGATACTGGTAATAATAGTAATAATGTTAATGATAGCGGTAAAAATGATAATGATAAAAGCAGTAGTAAGGATAACAAAAATAATGAGAACAGTAATGATAAAAATACCAATGATAATAATGACAACAACAATGATGATAATAGTATTAATAATAACAATGCTGATAATAACAACACTGATAATAATGATAATAATAATGAGAGAAATGAACAATAACCATAATATCAATAATGACGATAATGTGAAGGATGGGGATAATAAAAATGATGATAATGATAACAATGTTAATGATTATAACATTAGAGACGATGATAATAACGATGACACTAATAATGATAATAATGATAATAGTTATAATGATGATAATGATAATGAATCATGTTAATAATGATAATGGTAATGATGATAATGATAATATTTATAATGCTAATAGTAATAGCAATGATGATGATAATAATAATGATATAAATAATGATAATAATGATAATGGTAATAATAATGATAGTAGTAATGATAATGATAATGATCTTAACAATGATGATGATGATTATTATCATTATCATTATTATTTTTTAATTACTTTTGTTATTATTATTATTATCATTATCATTATCAGTAGTAGTAATGATAATGTATTAATAATTGTAAAAATGACATTATTAATTATGATAATCGTAACAATGATAATGATGATGATAATGATAATAGAAATAATAATGATAATAACAATAATAAGAGTAGTAACAATAATGCTAATAATGCTAATAATAATAATGATCATGATAATGATAATAATGATGATAATTATAATGAGAATAATATCAATAAGAGCAGTAATGATAAGAGTGGTAATAAGAATAATGATAATGATAACAATAAAAATAGTAATGTTGATGACCATGGTAACAATAATAATGGTAATGATGAAAATAATAATGATGATAATAATTATATTAATTACAATAATAATAATGATTATAATCATAACAATAATAGTAATGATGATGATAGCAATAATAATGATAATAACGATGATAATAATAATAGTAAAACTAATAATGATAATAAAGATAATGATATTTGATAGCAGTGATGAAAGAATTGATGAAAATAGTAATAATGATAATAGGAGTAATGATGATAATGGTATTGATGGTAATTATGATAAAGATGATGATATTGATAATAACCATGAAAGCAAAAAATACTATAGACATGATAGTAATAATTATGGTAATGATAATGGTAAATACAACAATGATAATGATGATAATGATGATAATGATAAAAATAATGATAATGATGATAATAATGATAGTAATAATAGTAATGATAATAATCATAATAATGATAATGATAATAATAATAATGATGGTGCTGATAAGAAAAAGAACAACAGTAATAGTGATTAAAACAATATTAACAAAGATAACAATTATGATGAAAATACAAATTCTAAACAATGACAACAATGAAAATAATAATTTTGATATCAGCTGACGGCAAAGAACAGGAACATGGCGAAAACATAATATGATATCAACCTTATGAATAAAAAGATCATGATAATGATAACAAATATGATAGATATGATAACAATTTGGATCACCTTCAAGTAAAGCCAAAGTAATATCAACCATAAAATTAATTGTGGTAATAACTATTATCGCAATGGACTTATTAAGGTCGAAAAACTATGGAAACGATTACAAATATGCTTTATCAGTTATCTGAATAAAAATAATTGTATTGAAAAAATGAGGACGTTTGATTTTATTCTTTAAAAAAAATCACATCATTTTTTTCTGGCTGTACTTTCCGTTATTATTATTATTTTTTGAATCACTGGAAAATAGTAAATGACAAAATGTATAAAATCATAACAGTGATGATATTAGTGATAATGATATTATTAATGATAATCTTATATAATAATCATAATCAACACATGCATATATATAATATATATTCTTTAGATATGAGCATACAAACGGATAGTTATAAATAAATGTTAATGTGCGTATTTTATATGTATCCCCCCTCTCATTCCTTTTATCTCTTCAACATTCATATTTCGTAACTCCTCCTGGATAATTTTACTGTTGACCTTTTCGTCAATTTCTTAAAGAAACTTATGGAGAAGTTTGTATGAGAAAATGCCCTTACAGATGTTTATATTTTTCCTCCTCGTCTCAGGTTAATAAACTTTTTTTCCCTGTGTTATGTCATTCCTGTTTTATCTCTTTCTCTCGGAACGTGGATAGAAAATAAGATTTAAAAAGATCATAATTTGATTGTATAATTTTCTGTGTCAAATTCGGTTTCCTTTGTTCCCAAAAGCGAGCGCAGTGTTTCACGGTTATTTTTCTCCTATTTGTTTTGTTTTTCAAGCTATATCTAACCTAGCGGCGAGTATTTTACATTAAATTATCTCGTGCCTATTTCTAGATATCAAAATAGGTTTTCTTTATTCTTGACACGAGTGATATCTCATTACAAAAAAATTCTCTTGATGGTTTCCTGTGTTAATTAAAAAAATAACGGATTAGTATATTCTTAACCATTATATCAGTACTGGTTGTGAAGGACAGGTGTTTCTTCATCTATAATTCGAGAGAAGATGATAGCATCGTTTTTTTAAATCAATATAGCGGTGAAATTATGTAAAAACACATCTGCAGAAACGCATATCTTTGAAGCGTATTGCCCTTTTTATGGCTGTGATAATCCTGATTTCGGGCATTAGAATTACTCTCGCTATATTTCATCATGATACTGGAAACGGTATTAATATCAAGAAGCGTGTACTTTGCACCTATCCCAAGTATGGGACTAAAATGATCGTTAGAACATCCTGTGGAAAGATGATAACCCAACCCTTTGACGGGCGACACAGTTACCAATTTTTTGTTGTTATTTCTCCCTTTGTTATTCTGCATTGTCACTTTTTTAAGGTAAAGGATGGAAGATTTTGCATTGGTTTCATTGGATATTCGAATGTTCGTGTACTTAAATTAAATGTGTATCGAGAAAGGAGTCAAGTCAATCAACGGTAGAGTTAAATATGCGATTAAATAAACTTTGGCAGCGCTGCCGTTCGATGACGTCATACTGCGGTGTATTTAAAAGGCATATTTAATGGTTAGCCACTTTATGCTCTGCAGACAATAAAGGCTATATTGATTGCTTCACCTAGAAGAACTACACAAAAGGAAGTCTTTTACGGTATATAGAGAATAAAGAGTAATTTCCCTAGTCAATAGTTTAGTATAACGTCAATAGAGTTCCAATATTATCTGTTCTGCTTCATTGATAAATTTAGTACCGATATTCCCCGGCTAGATCGCGCATAAGGACAAAAATAATCCAAACTTAATATCAGACCCCCCATTGCGTGCCCAGAGAACAAGCAAAGAAACAAAAGCTGCCAAAAGGTAGAGTTTTTAGAAGCCTGCGCGCTGCTGGTCCGAAGTGATCTCGCGTTCAGTTGTTATCTGGACGTCACTCGGGAAGCACGCGCCATGACGGAGGATCGGCCTGCAGAAGGCGAAATTGTCAGGTGTCAGCTGTTCGAGGTGGGCCCACGCTACTTCAACCTGGCCTACATAGGGGAAGGAGCGTACGGCATGGTGGTGTAAGTATAGGGCGAGCCTCGAGGAGAGAGAGGAAGGGCGAGAGAGGGCGAGCAGGCAGAGGTTTTTGGTGGACCTGTTGTGTTGCGGGATTATTGATCAAGCGAGCGAGCAGGGAGAGAGGGAGAGGGAGAGAGGCAGCGGCAGCAGGAGGAGCAGGAGGAGGAACGGCGAGGAGGAGGACGAGATGCAGGGGTTGGAGGACGAGGTCTGTGGTGGCGAATAAGATGCATTTTGGGCAAAGGAGGGGAGGGGGGGAGAGCCGAG
>NC_091564.1:38526193-38528693 GCF_042767895.1 Penaeus vannamei | reverse complement strand
TCAGTGAGTCTGCCTGTCTGTCTGTCTGTCAGTGAGTCTGCCTGTCTGTCTGTCTGTCAGTGAGTCTGCCTGTCTGTCTGTCTGTCAGTGAGTCTGCCTGTCTGTCTGTCAGTGAGTCTGCCTGTCTGTCTGTCTGTCAGTGAGTCTGCCTGTCTGTCTGTCTGTCAGTGAGTCTGCCTGTCTGTCTGTCTGTCAGTGAGTCTGCCTGTCTGTCTGTCTGTCTGTCTGTCAGTGAGTCTGCCTGTCTGTCTGTCAGTGAGTCTGCCTGTCTGTCTGTCAGTGAGTCTGCCTGTCTGTCTGTCTGTCAGTGAGTCTGCCTGTCTGTCTGTCTGTCTGTCTGTCAGTGAGTCTGCCTGTCTGTCTGTCTGTCTGTCTGTCAGTGAGTCTGCCTGTCTGTCTGTCTGTCAGTGAGTCTGCCTGTCTGTCTGTCTGTCAGTGAGTCTGCCTGTCTGTCTGTCTGTCTGTCAGTGAGTCTGCCTGTCTGTCTGTCTGTCTGTCTGTCAGTGAGTCTGCCTGTCTGTCTGTCTGTCTGTCTGTCTGTCAGTGAGTCTGCCTGTCTGTCTGTCTGTCTGTCTGTCAGTGAGTCTGCCTGTCTGTCTGTCTGTCTGTCTGTCAGTGAGTCTGCCTGTCTGTCTGTCTGTCAGTGAGTCTGCCTGTCTGTCTGTCTGTCTGTCTGTCAGTGAGTCTGCCTGTCTGTCTGTCAGTGAGTCTGCCTGTCTGTCTGTCAGTGAGTCTGCCTGTCTGTCTGTCTGTCTGTCTGTCAGTGAGTCTGCCTGTCTGTCTGTCAGTGAGTCTGCCTGTCTGTCTGTCTGTCTGTCAGTGAGTCTGCCTGTCTGTCTGTCTGTCTGTCTGTCAGTGAGTCTGCCTGTCTGTCTGTCTGTCTGTCTGTCAGTGAGTCTGCCTGTCTGTCTGTCTGTCTGTCTGTCAGTGAGTCTGCCTGTCTGTCTGTCTGTCAGTGAGTCTGCCTGTCTGTCTGTCTGTCTGTCAGTGAGTCTGCCTGTCTGTCTGTCTGTCTGTCAGTGAGTCTGCCTGTCTGCCTGTCTGTCTGTCTGTCAGTGAGTCTGCCTGTCTGTCTGTCTGTCAGTGAGTCTGCCTGTCTGTCTGTCTGTCTGTCAGTGAGTCTGCCTGCCTGTCTGTCTGTCTGTCAGTGAGTCTGTCTGTCTGTCTGTCTGTCTGTCAGTGAGTCTGCCTGTCTGTCTGCCTGTCTGTCTGTCTGTCAGTGAGTCTGCCTGTCTGTCTGCCTGTCTGTCTGTCTGTCAGTGAGTCTGCCTGTCTGTCTGTCTGTCAGTGAGTCTGCCTGTCTGTCTGTCTGTCAGTGAGTCTGCCTGTCTGTCTGTCTGTCTGTCAGTGAGTCTGCCTGTCTGTCTGTCTGTCAGTGAGTCTGCCTGTCTGTCTGTCTGTCAGTGAGTCTGTCTGTCTGTCTGTCTGTCAGTGAGTCTGTCTGTCTGTCAGTGAGTCTGCCTGTCTGTCTGTCTGTCCGTGAGTCTGCCTGTCTGTCTGTCTGTGCGTGAGTCTGCCTGTCTGTCCGTGAGGCTGCCTGTCTGCCTGTCTGTCCGTGAGGCTGCCTGTCTGTCTGTCTGTCCGTGAGTCTGCTTGTCTGTCTGTCTGTCCGTGAGTCTGCCTGCCTGTCTGTCTATGAGTCTGCCTGTCTGTCTGTCTATGAGTCTGTCTGTCTGTCTGTCTATGAGTCTGCCTGTCTGTCTGTCTGTCCGTGAGTCAGCCTGTCTGTCTGCCTGTCCGTGAGTCTGCCTGTCTGTCTGTCTATGAGTCTGCCTGTCTGTCTGTCTGTCCGTGAGTCTGCCTGTCTGTCTGTCTATGAGTCTGTCTGTCTATCTGTCTATGAGTCTGCCTGTCTGTCTGTCTGTCCGTGAGTCTGCCTGTCTGTCTGTCTATGAGTCTGCCTATCTGTCTGTCTGTCCGTGAGGCTGCCTGTTTGTCTGTCTGTCTGTCTGTCTGTCTGTCCGTGAGTCTGCCTGTTTGGCTATCAGCCTTGCCTGTATGTATCAGTCTGTCTGTTTGTAACCTATCAGTCTTGCCATTCTGACTGTCTATCAGTCTTGTCTGCCTTGTCAGTCTGTCCATCTCAGTTTTTTTCCAGTCAGTCTATCCATCTCAGTTTTTTTCCAGTCAGTCTATCAGTCCTGTCAGTGTTTCTGTCAGTCATGTCAGTTTGTGTCTATCATTCATGAACAGTCTGTGTATATCAGTCATGCCAGTCTGTGTCTATCGGTCATGTCAATGTGTCCATCGGTCATGTCAGTTTGTATGTCCGTCGGTCATGTCGGTCTGCATGTCCGTCTTCATGTCAGTCTGCATGTCAGTATATGTCGGTCTGCATGTCCGTCGGTCATGTCAGTCTGCATGTCCGTCGGTCATGTCAGTCTGCATGTCCGTCGGTCATGTCAGTCTGCATGTCCGTCGGTCATGTCAGTCTGCATGTCCGTCGGTCATGTCAGTCTGCATGTCCGTCGGTCATGTCAGTCTGCATGTCCGTCGGTCA
>NC_091564.1:38491193-38503693 GCF_042767895.1 Penaeus vannamei | reverse complement strand
TTTGAGGAACTGTGGGGATCTGTGGCAGAGACAAAATTTGTGAATTGTTTTATTTTTGAAAATTAGGAATGTGCCTATTTTGTTTTAGTTTGGGTTGACTCCTTTATATGACTATTTGGATATTGCTTCTCTGTATAACCCTTCATGTTATGATTAGATGTAGAATAGGAACACATGGAGAGGGATAACAACAATGTGAGAATTTTGTTTTGATAACCTTTTAGAATTTTTTTATTTGTGTGTTTGTTGTTCGTAAATTAGTGTTTGGGAGGGGGTTTGGATTATGATTGTTTATTCATAAGTGAAATTTGAATTGTCTTGGTTTATTTGAACATTTTATATGCATATTATTGGAAGTTTTTTAAGCTTTTAAGGGATACCAAAGTGTAATTTCTTGAGCCAAAGAAATTGGTAGTGGATAGTGTAGCCAGAAAATTATAAATATTTTTCAACAGTTGAGCATAATTAAGGGATCTGGAGGAAAGCAGTGTTTTAACGCTTTCATGATGGATGACATCTCATTTTGGCATAGCAAAATATCCTAGATGCTGGGCAGTGCCTAATCATGTCTTGAGTGAATATTCTGAGAATCGGAATGAGGGTTCGTTTTCTTGACTATAGGCTGGAAAATCGCCCATTCATGGACTACACTCACTTATGTACCTTGGCTTCACCAAACTTTACTAAAAATTTTACTTGTAAAAGAGTCAATATAAATTCTATAAGTGCATGCACACAAATATACATACATGCATGCATATGATACATACATACTTACAAGCATTCATACATACTTACATGCATTCGTACATACTTACATGCATTCGTACATACTTACATGTATTCGTACATACATGCATTCATACATACATGCATGCATTCATACATGCACACATGCATGTTTTCATACATACATACATACATATGTACATGCATGCATTCATATATACATATCTATAGGCTAAACATACATGCATAAATACATATCAGTGGTGTAGGGTGATGGATGAGGGTCATCCGTGTTTTCATAAGCTGTAACTGGTTGTCAAAAAGACGGAGAATTAATTTTTGGGGTGGCATGGTCAGGATGAGGCAGAGGGCAAAAGTGATTCAGAAATGCTGTGCAGCTTCTTGTATGCTCTCTCTTTTCTGCCAGTTTAGGGAAGGGGTAAGCAGGGTTGGCTAGCTATGATATATAAACGTGGTGAGGTATTGCTCCATAACACAAACAGTTTCACTAAAAAAATGACTACAAAAATTTAAGGGATTAGTATGATTTTAAGTATCTTTATTAGTATCACTAATAATACAAAATTTGGCTCATTAATAGCATGAAATATTGCTAAAGCAAGAAGAATATTTTTCACACCTACACTCGATAGTATATGTAAATGTGCAGGTTCACAGTGGAGTGTGCATACGTGCATTCTCCAGGTTAAGCCTTTTGATTTCAGAAAATGGCATCTAACATGAGTTCATTGGCTAACAAGCTGATTAACAAGAATGACCATTGCCCCATCATACTTTCCGTTTTACACCTTTAATAACCACTATCTCTCTTTCTCTCTCTCGGCAGGGCTACACAAAGTCTATTGACATCTGGTCGGTAGGATGTATCCTAGCAGAAATGTTATCCAACCGTCCACTGTTCCCGGGCAAGCATTACCTGGACCAGCTCAACCACATCCTGGGTATCCTTGGTTCTCCATGCCAAGAAGACCTGGATTGTATCATCAATGAGAAGGTAAGATTGGGGTGGCTAGAAGTGGATTGTTTAGCATAGATTTCCTTTTTTATTTACTCTTGGTTAGTGAGGGATTATGGATGACTGAAAAAATGGAATTGATATTGTTGTGTTGGCCTTTATTAGCTGGTGGAAGTGCATATAGACTGTCTTAATGGACAAGTTTTTGGTCTGATGATTTGTGTCAGTTGGGGGTTGATGATTTAGTACTGAATGATATGGTAGAATTGGAAGCTGGTTATCTGTATGGGAGTTGCAGCCTTCCAGAGTGGGACAAGAACTCTGGAACAAACCACTGGAACATTTAATCCATTGTGTGAACATAGTGGGTTAGATGCACTGTCTTTGATAATGAGTTGATTTAACCCTGTTACTGCAGATACAAAGTACCAAGATGGGACTGGAATAGTGTCTGTAGGCAGGTGGTGAAGTAATCTAGAATCTCCTTTTGGTTTTTGCCTGTATGATCTTTTGTATACAGTGTAATGCTACAAAATATTGGATACAGTTATATAAGAATTGATATGAAGAGTGTTCATTGCAACAAATGTAGAAAATGGTAAGAATGAGAATGAGAGTTTTCACAGCACATGAGATGTATTTAACCGGTTTCAGTAGCATCATCAGACGTATATGCATCACCAAGGTTACAAAACACGAGTTCTATAACTTGTTGCTCTTTACCGGCAAAACTATGGCTGCGGCCTTGGAAAATTTGAAGCTGCCCAATGCAATGCATACATTCTCCTCTGTTGTAATGTTTGCAGTATCCATCCCCCCCCCTCCCCTGTTTGTGCAATCCTTTATATATCACTTTTGCCTCTACCTGGCTAGATATCCAGCTTCATCAAAGTATATCACCATGGCATTGGAAGATCTTTGGTGATGGATGTAGACTAAGTGTTCAAGGATCCTCGTGGGAAAACCATGTCTTTTTTCACTCGACTAAGATTTATTGCATGTGCTGCAGGAAATACAGTATACAGTGCAGTCTGTGTTATTTGTGGGCAGCTTCCTGTCTTATATTAAATATTATATCTTTTCACTGGGTGTACTGACATTTTTTATTGGGTCAAAGAGCTTAGGAATGCGACAGAGGGAGTTATCTAGGCTATGATATAGGTACATAAATGAGAAAACTACCAAATGACTGTGAGAGCCTACCTCGGGTTATTTCTTGGGAGGGGCAAGGGCATAAGGGCCAACATGTAAACTACATATACAGGAAGTTGGCATCAGGTACACTTGTATGGACTTCAGTTTGTTGCAAACATTTATACAGCATTTGATAATGACATTGTGCATAGATATTAGGTCCTTTATGTCCAGAGAACACTTTTATGCCAATTTCAGAAAAAACAAAATCACAAGGATAAGTGAGGATATATTTTGTAATTTTTTTTTGCACATTTACACATGAAATACACTTTCCATTGAGACTCCCTGGTAATAAGCTGTAGCTTGTAAAGGAGTACAAAGTACTGTTTAAAGATAAAAAGTATAAATAATGATAATATTAATTCATTTTGGCTCTAACTGTCGGTAATGTCCAGTAGTGTTCATTTCCAGTGATGTCCAACACCATGGTGGCATGTGTAAATAAAGCTGGATATTTAACGGACTGGAAGTGTGCAAAAATGAACCATGTAGGCCCTATTGATCACACCTATTTTCCCCATTTCCTGAAATAGGGGAAAAATAGTTTTTTTCTTACCATTAACCCCCATGATCTGAACGATGTTATGGTCCTGTCATGGAAAAATCTGGGTCGAGGGCCGGGTGATGCCAACTTGTCATGAGTGAAGGCCATGGTGATGGAAAAGACTCGCCACGAGCAAATCAAAAGACTAATATGGTCATTGGAAAATGGCAAAAAGAATCTATCCAAAATTCAAGGTAAAGAGGAAAGGGTGAGAAAAGTATTACTAACACTAACTGGCTCCGCGGGATTAACCACTTTTGGAACCATCTATGTGTAAAGATGATTAATAGACAGAGAAACACATCTGACAAGGCATGTATTTTCATCATCCCAGCAACATTGGGTTAAAACTATGAAGTACAGGAATTAATTTTTAGGTATTTGTTGGAATTATTCCAATTGAAATTGAATGAAATTAGATCTTAATTGTAAAAAAAAAAAAAAAGAGAGAACTTTAGGAAGTAGGTTAAGGAACACCTACAGATATTACTTGTGTCATAAATGGATTAACGTTCTTGCTCTTGATTCTGTTGTGAAATTAATTTTTGTCCATTTTCAGGCTAGAAGTTATCTCCAGTCTCTACCAAACAAGCCAAAGGTGCCATGGACAAAGCTGTACCCCAATGCTGACCCCAAAGCCTTGGATTTGTTGGACAAAATGCTGACCTTCAATCCTCACAAGCGCATCACGGTGGAGGAGGCTCTAGCACACCCCTACTTAGAGCAGTATTATGATCCAGCTGATGAGGTTTGTACTTTGCGGCTTGGCCTTTTGAGAGCCTGGTGTGAACAAAAAGATTAGGATGGATTGAAAAGATTAGTAGAACATTGAGGCCTGAAGAACTTTGCAAATTAAATAAAGTAAATCCTCCCTATTTCAGCTGTTGTTCATATTGGATAAACAACAACTGGCAATTATTAGTACTATTTGTGTAGCAATTTTTCGTATGTGTGATTGACTATGTATCTTTTTCTTTCAGCCTGTAGCTGAAGAGCCATTTAAATTTGAGATGGAACTTGATGACCTGCCAAAGGAAAAGCTCAAGGAATTAATTTTTGAAGAAACTGTACTCTTTAAGCAGAGGCTTGCAACAGAACAGGCTATGCAGCAGAACTGAATACAAAGACATGACTTAGCATTATTACAAGAGACGAAGGGTACGTTCTAGAGGAGACCTACTGATTGGTGGCATTCATCTTTGGAATACTACATGGAATCGTTCAATAATCCCAAAAGGGAGATCACCTGTCTACAGAATAAGTGTATGTGATAAAGTGCTTTATCTTAAAAATCAGTTGGAAAAAATGTATAGGAATAAGACTTAAAACACAGGAGTATGTGAAGGATATTAACAAATTTTCTAGCACCAAAAAATATATAAATAAATAATTAAATGAATAAAATTAAAAAGTAGAAGAAAGAAATATGTCTTGGATGAAGTGCCTCTTCTAAGTGAGTTATCAGGCAAAATGTGCAAAACTGATAAAGTGTCTCGTCTAGGAAGTGTGCCTGCAGAGAGCCCTCTTTCTATCCTTTGTGACGGGAAATGCTCTTTGATGATTGAATGATTGCTGGGAACTTACCAGTTGATGGCTGAAAAATGTGTGGTCTTGAGGAAGGGTGCTTCCATGATGCTAGTGATGCATTTCAGTCTTGTGGCACCTCACTCTCAACCTTCGTTTCATTTGGACAATACTGGCTTTCTGGCTAGAGATTCATTGCTCTTAGGAAGCAGGTGACTGATTGTTCGCAAGCAAATGTACACGTTTGGTTGCTCTTCAGTTATACCAGCTCGGCATGTTTCTGTATTGCTAAAAATTCAAACTCCTGGTGGCTGGTGGTTTACTGTTCAAAGGAAAAAAAAAAAAAAAAAAAAAAAAGAGAGAGAGAGAGAAAAAAGGTAAAAAAGAGAAGCATTACTCTTAAAGCGGTGATTCTCTTCCTGTTGGAATGCTGCTAAGTAATTGGGTTTTCTTCCGTTGGAAAATTTTCTTGCTAATGTTTTGATGTTGTTTGTCTTGGGGGCATGTCACAATAGGGAAGTTATATATCAAAAAGTGTATTTGTGATGGAATTTCAGAGTTGTGTATCACATATGGTAGCATTACGTTTTTTTGTAGCGGTCTACAATTTGTTTTGCTGTAATTGTTTTACACACTGATTGAACGGCTAGTGGAAAGCTCTCCATACTCCTTAGGATTCGTTAGTTTGTATTATTGTGTTGGTTGACTGTTACCCTGTATTCCTAGGAAGTTAGTGGGAGGCTACCAATGGGTGACCCATTTCTCACAGGACATGAGTGGACCATTAATTTAAGGAGTTGGTGGATTATTATCCTTGGGTCATAAAACCATTAATTCTGGGAGCAGGCAATATAATTTACAGGCTGTTGATGAACCATTATTTCTTGTATATCCTTAGCAATTTATAAATTTTTCACTTGCCAAGAAATTCCCTGCCCTTTACCACTGCTCCTTTCCATTTATCTATGCAGTAGTTCACTCTCTGTATTCTGCATTAGCCTAAATACTTTGAGAGCTGTTTCATATACCAAAATCTGGCATGTGAATAAATCTGCTAGTAGCTAGTAATAAATGTTGGAGGAGGATTCACTACAGGAGAATTTTTCTGTTTACTTTTGTTTTATTTTTGAATTGGTAATTATGGATTGGCTATGAAAGCCAGAATCAACATTTATATATTGGAAACCTCTGGTACCCTTTTAGGATGAAGTGCTGAGGATGTCACACATTCATGTTTTTTATAAGTACTTGTAGAACTTTTTAGAGTTGACTTAAGGAATATGGGAAAAAAATTAACTGAAGTGCTGGTGATAAGGTTCATTTGAGTATGGCTTTGATGAAGGAGTGGAGAGAATACAGACGTTGATGCCTTACATGATGAGGTCCCAGGAATTTTGCAACAAGCATATCACTTCCCACTATTGTCGGGAGGGGTCCAAGAGTGACGAGCGAGCAGTGGGAGGCATCCTACTCGGTCGCCCGTACTCAAGACAGCAGAATTCATCCCTGCTTTTTGCATTTATAGTTTTAACATTGAGATTAATCTATACACCTCAAATTATTCTTGTATCTTCTGAAGTCGTTTTGAAATATTTGTGAATTATGTGTATTCTGTTTTTAAAAGTATCCCCCTTTTTGAACTTCCATTTATATATTTCCCCCCCCCCCCCCCCCACCACCATTTTTCTTTTCTTTTTTATGGAATATACAAGTTAAATGTTATATTACAATTAAGCATGACATCTCTGAAAACTCTAATGATATCTCTTGATGTACGGTGTAAATCTTGGTCTGTTTGTTAATAACCAATTTGCAGAACTGAATACAATCCATGAATGTTGGAAATCAGACCTCCAGGAATTCTGTTGAAAGGTAGACAGCAGAGGCCATTTGAGATCTGTAGGAGGCATTAGTTACTGTCTATTGATACTGGTATTCTAGCTCATAGACAGTTGTGGTAAATGTATCTGTGTGTGTGTGTATGTCATATTATTTGTATCACATTGTTCCCTCACATTGGGGTGATCCATTAATTAGGTCAGTGCTGGATTTTTCATCATTGCTATCACAATATTAGTAACATGTTCAAAAGGTGCGATGTTGAACTTCTAACAGATGCCCGCAGTTTGCCGAGTTCTTTCCTTAAACTTGTAAGATATTTTTATGGTTAGACTCATGAATTGTATTGTAAAACAGAGTGACTTCAAGGTAGAAGATTCAGGATTCAGGATGCTTTCCAGTAAAAAAAAAAGAAAAGAAAGAAAAAAAGCCCATAGTGAATTTCAGTAATAGTTGGAAACTATTCTCCGTTATTGAGATTATGAATATAATATATATATATTTTGTCACACCTGTTTTCATAGTGTGACCATTTTGCTAATATGAGAAGCACCTCTGAGCCCTTCCACTGGTATTCAGCATGACATAATTTTAGGATCACCTTGTATAATGTTTACAGTGTGTTGCTGTGGAAGAGCACATTTCTTGTAGAATATTCCCCCTGTCAACTTATGAATAAGAAGTAATGCTTGGGAGGGAATGTTGGAGGTAAAGTAAAGACCAAAAATCTCTTGAATACTCTTTCTGTAAATGAAGATCAATGAAACAGTTGTTAGACTGTGCCAATGTATTGCTAGCATAGTAGCATGGGTCTGTATGATACTGCATCATCATGAGAGTAAGAAAATTGACAATCTCTTGCTAGCTTGGGCATTATATGTTCAACTAGTATTGTTTGTGAGAAGGAATATAAACTTTGATTAAACTATTTAAAAACAAGTTCAAAAAAGAAATTAGGCAGATCAGTTTTTTTCTCTTTATTTATGAAATATGTCACTACTGCAAAACCAAAATATATTAAAGTACAAAATGATAAAGAAGAATCATATTTTGTTTCCCAAGTCACCCTTCTTATTGAGGATTACATACACAGCGATGAGTTTGTCTTCTTGTCTTACATTGCATGGGAGTAAAGAACTGCTAGCCTGTGTTTGAGAGGTGGAGAGCAGACTAATATGCTGATCTGCCAAGGCACCGTCACCTTTCTTGGAAAAAATGAAAATATACGTAGAATTGTATGCAGAAAACGATGACATTGCAATACCACTGGAACATGAGGAAGTTCACGAATATTTATATCTGCTTGCTTTTTTATTGATTTTGATTAATATTACAATTGATGTTCCTCATTGTTACAGAGGATATGGTTACTTTTTTTGTGATGATGAACATTAGTTTTATAAACATTTATCATGCTTTTTCAGGCATTGTTGGTACTGATATATATACACCTCTTCCTTTTTTATATATAAAGAAGTCTATTGTTTAAATATTATGCATCCAGATTTTTTTGTTTTGCATCTGACTCGTGGTCTTTAAGAATTTGAGCATGGGAGGCAGCTAACACTGTCTTGGCATGTATTTCAGTTTGACATGCAAAATTGTTATGTGTTCCAGCTTAGTTAAAACAAAAAGAGCTTTGTCTAAGACCAGCAAAATGTAATACAGAGTTCAGATATGTCTTAGCATGGCAATTTTTATTTTTTTTATTTATTTTTTTGAACTAAGTCAGCAAAGGGAATGTAAGACCTATATTGTGCTCAAACCGGTAAATTTAGTCGCCAAAAATGTAATCCAAGTGATCATAGATTAAAGAACCTTCTTCAATAGCAAGATTTTTCAATCATCAGAACAAGAATATCAAGCATGTCATGGAAGTGTGATTTCCAAAGACAGAGCAACTACAGTAATCCCATGTTCGTGGTGTAAAAAAAACAAAAAAAACCTTGTGCAATAGTGCTTATGTGATGCTGTGACCGTCAGCCTTATGGGTAGTGTCGAAGAGCTCATACTTTTATCTGTTGTTATGCAAGTAGAGGATCAACAGATTCCCAGTTGAAGGCCTGTGGACAGTTCCTTCAATACATTTTTTAACCTTGGAGAGTAGGAGACATTCTGGTTGACTCGTTTCCCATCTTTTCTAGAGCAAATGATTCGTGCTCAAGGTTCTCATACAAATGCCAGGATGTCATGCCCACTTTGAATTCATAGCATAGACAATAATAAGTTTTGACAATGATGTAAAAGAAGGAAATAAAGAAGCCATGTTCTTTTCTTGGCAGTTGTCTAAGAACTCTTGTGCCTCACTAAGTGAAATGGACTTCTACCACCCCCTAATCTTAGTAATATAGTAGGTATTCTCAGACTTTCCACCAGTTTAATGCTAATGTGAGATGTTAGGTCAGACTTGCTACATTTAGATATGACCATGTTGATCCTGTAAGTATCTGTGATTTCTTAAGAGTTGGCAAATGTGTTTGTACAATCTATAATGTCTTTTTGTGTAAAATTGTACGATATTGTACATGTGTATCTTGTTTAGGAGAATTTGTTTCATATTGCTAAAAGAAAAAAAAAAAAAGAGTATACTATATATATGTCTCACTTAGTATGCTGTTATACTAAAGTCCCACTTGAGTAGAAATCAGTATCACATCTAAAGAGAAAGGAGAGGAAGAGAGAGAGAGAAAAAAATCAAGTATCAAGGCTTTTGTAGGATACAAGATCAGCACAAGAGCCTGTTAGGTGGGGCTTTGGTCAAAGTAACTCCTCCTACATATGATGTTAAAAGATATTCTTAGAAGTCTTATTCAGGATTTCAAAAAATAGGTAACGTGTTTTCATTGCCTCCATGGTCATTCGGAATGGAGTAAATTTATATTATGTGAGGCACTATGGCATTGTCACCTAACAGCACAGTGATTCTGGTTACTATAGTGGATGTCATCACTTGTGGGGTAGGTAGCAAGAATAATTGCGTGTAGCATTCGGTTACCATCAGAAGAAACTCGTTTCAGCTGTGGATGGTCCTGAAACCAAATTCAGTGAACCACCGTAAATAATGTGTATAAAAAAAAGAAAAAAGTCCAGTATTGGTAAGATTGCTATTCTATTAGATGCAAGAAGGAAAGGTTGAATACAAAGATTAACATCTAGTCGTAAATGCTGTTAAATTTTGTTCAGCTGCCTGCCCATAGTGATGTTCTCTATGCCATATCCTTAAATGAGTTGGTAGATTGTCCTTTTTGTGAATTTTTTCCTTTTTCTTTTTTTTAAGTGTATTGAATGATGTTGATTACAGCATTTACCAGTTCATTTCTTTATGGAATTGTTATGAATAAGTTTATTTTGCAAACGGATCTCAACAGGTGAAGGTTACGAGACATCTTATATGTTGACCTGTCATTATGAGCCTAAAGTGTTCACATCAGAAGATACAAACTGACAAAATGATGAACAGGAATATGGTTTTATGTGAATTCCTCTATTGTAATATGTAAATCAAACCTTTGGAAATCTGTGGTTCATAATACATCTATTCATATAAAATATGTCAAGGTCCAGCAGTGCACCTTGATCTTATATGACAGGATCAGATTATGTGAGCCTTACTTGGAAATTGGATTTTGTCACGAAATATTATAAGTCAGATGGGCAAAATTCAGGCAACATTTATTCAGAGTAAGAGAGATCTTCTAAATTTTCAGGTAAGACTCCAGAGTGGTGGTCGTGTGAAACGGTGATTTCTCTTCCCCTCTCCATCAACCTTAATTCTCCTCTTGCTTGAGACATTCCACTCGACATGTGAACTGGGGTGGGGTTCTTAAATCACTCTTTTTTTTTTTCTCTCTTTTTTTCTTTTTTTTTCCAACAATAATCTCACTGCTTTACTACGATTTTTGTTAGGAATCATATAGTGAAAAGTATAAAATTGCCCCAGAAGAGCTACAAAGATAATAATAAATGCAAAAATACAAAAAAGTACATAACTATTACAAGATAGAAAAAAAAAAAAAATTGGTAATCAGTGAGTTAGCAATAATTCTTACCCTACAGTAATAATCATTTACAGTCAAGTCAAAGAGTACAAACTACCGATAGAGAAGTCATAACATTAGCAGTAAGTGGTGAATTTTTATATGTTCAGGAAATAATGTGTATAGGTGCTGGTTATCGAGATGTAGGTGTTGTTCCCGATGAGGAGACTTTCGAAATATCCGCATCAACCCATGACAGCTGCAGATGTTAACCAGCCTGTGATAAAGACTATTTGCTGAACATTGTCTATGCTACCAAGTAGAATGAGTAAGTTTATAATCAAGGTATAGTTGTTGTTGATTCAAATACCACCTCATAGCCAGGATGTCTTGGGAAATACGAAAAAAAAAAAAAAAAAAAAAAAAAAAATATATATATATATATAATGAAGAGAGGCAACATTTTCTGGAAGGTGATAAATCCCATTTAAAGAACAAAAGAAAAAGAATAAAAATCTAAAACAAAATTCATTATTATATTTGACGAAAAAAAAAAAAATAAAATAAAATTGCAGTTGAAGATTGAGAACAGAATTATCGGGTGATTTAAGAATTCGTGTCCTAGGTGGGCTTTGTATTTGGTTGACAATCTTGCAGATGAATTGTAGAAAGAGACCAATCTAAGCACTATGCCAGCTCTTGTCTTTAAGGAGCCTTACATTTCCAGATAAACCAAAGTCGGCATACTTTTGTTTAGTATATATTTTTAATCTTATTTAATTTCCTTCCCCCCAACTCCCCTCCTCCCCACCCAAAGAAAAGTAAAATTAAAGTGATAGTGGATATAATAGTAGTAGTAACGATGGAGAGAAGTAGTGATGATAGTAAGTTATTTTGTTAATTGTAGCATTGTTTTCTGGGATTACTTTGTTTATTAATTATTGTTATTTCTTTAGTATGGTCATCATCATCATCGTCATTATTACTTCCTGCATCTACAACTATGCGTATACATTTATAACAAAAAACATAAAAAAAAGGCTGAAAAAAAAGAAAAAAAAAAGCTACTACTTCTACTGTCATTATTTTTATTGTTATTTAATATTTCATATTTTGTATAGACTGAGACAAATAAATGACAACTTCCTTTACTGAAACTGTTTAAAGAACCGAGAAAGGGTCGTGGAGAAGAAATGACTAGGCTTCTGTAATAATATATCCTACCAGGTATATGTTCCACCTGATTTACCTATACACACTCAGTTTACGAGATAGCTGGACCAGGTATGCAGACTTATGAAAGCCATTTTAGGAACTTGCATAGTGCTGTATGATTTTTTTTTTTTTTTTTCTATTTTTTAGAGAATCACAAACCTTGTTATTGTATTATCAATGGCATAAGTTCACATTTTATCTTGATTTGGGAACAGTATTGACTGAAGGGATCCGGTGCATTACCTCTACCTTGAGTTTTAGGTACCTTATCATCTTGTAATTATATTTTTGTATAATGCTTGTGCTTCCTGTTACATCTCACTTCAAGTCCATTTAAAAAAATTTACTGTACAAGTAACTTCAGCTTGGGATAAATCTTAAATATTTGGAAATGGGCTTCTCTGACAGCCCTTTGTAATTAAGATGTTTCACAGCCATAGTAATGTACATCTTTATTTGTATTTGTACCTGGCCGTTGACTCATTGGTATTTAAATATA
>NC_091564.1:38471193-38488693 GCF_042767895.1 Penaeus vannamei | reverse complement strand
TGTGAACAATACTGGTATAAGTACTTAACATGGCTTCATGGTACATTTCCAGTCTATAAATGTCACATTATAATTTAAGTTGCAACAATTTAACTTTTGAAGAACTCGACTGAAAAAAAATTATCCTATGTTCTCTAAATGGCATTTCCTACTAATTCATATATAGTATCAAGATCATATCTTTGTGCGTTCTCATTTTCTGCTCTCTATAACACAGCTTGTTAACTTAAAAATATATGAACACATTAGGAATGAGATCTGAATATATTATCCTGGCAGCTCTCCATCTTTTCTGGCTTCGTATCCATGTTCAAATTATGCCTATTATTTCAATAGTTATCTATTCTCTGATTTCACAACATACATACTAAGTTTTATAACAGGCACCATTAATTTGTATGTACATGATTGTTCAGATAGTCAGTGAATTATGCTTTTATACTGATTCTAAACAGGTCTCTAATATGCATAAAAGTAATCATGAAAAAAAATGTCTTTTCTTTGGTAGCCATTTTCTTGATATTTACATATGATAAAAAAAAAGTACGTACATCCCCCTCTCAAGGATTTCATCTGAAAATAAATTTCCTATAGTTCCTAGTATGAAACTATTATTCCTCTTGACTTGCAAAATACACGTACACAAAAGTTTATCAAATGTCAGGGAAAATATAGGTAATAGTATTACTTATTTGTCTAAACATGAGTCTTTATTCACTAACGAGGAGAAAATGTTCATGCATGAAGGATGGACACGTGAACGTCTAATGGAACTAGGGCAACACACAATAGTTCTCTTTGTAACAAATTTCTTTCAGGTATCGCATGTGATCCAGTTAATTCCTAATTGCAAATTGTGTTCTTCGTCAAAAGCAATTGAGAGCTTAGAATATCACATTCACAAATAGACAAGAAAATACATCCATGTTACCAAAGTTAGAGAAAGAATGGAAAAAAAAGAAGAAATAAGAGAAAAGATTAAGACAAAGAGGTAAAAACAAAACCAAGACATTACCCCAATAATCAACCATAACGTATGAAAATCCATGATCGAATCGGCAACATTCAAGTAAAAACAACAAATGGTAAGACGGCATATTTCACAAAAAGGAGCTAGACTATCCAAAAAGTTAACAATTACCAACCTAACAGAAACACTCAAGTATGTGATATCATTATAAAAGGGGAGGTCATAAAAATACTTGGCAATGAGACAATGCCCAAATATTTGGCACTGTTACCAGACATGGCATAGAAATAGGCCATTTTCTTTCTATGTTTATATATTAAAAAAAAAAAGGCCTAGATGAATTCACATAACTGGAAGGCACATTACAAAAAAAACAGAAAAAAACAAGGAGGATAGAGAAAAGGCAAAACTCCATTTTTTTTCTTTATGTGTTAATGAAATGCTCCCTCTGTCGTCTCGTGTGCGAAGAGGATGGGCATGAAAGATATTCACAGTGAAAAAGCACAAATAAAATCTAGTTTAGATGATGGATTTTTACTGGTATGAAGAGATGTCACAATTATGCTAATGGGAAAAAAGAAAAAAAAAGAGAAAAAAAAATAATGATATGTTTTGAAATGCAATAACAAGGAAATACATATGAAAATTAACAATCATCAAGATAACAATAACAAGGTGAGGATATTATGAAACGTCTGAAAAAAGCTACACTGGATACTTTGTTCAGGTGAAGCATCATTGTAAAAATATCACGGAAATGTCACTTTTATTTCTGATATAAAACTACAAGTTCTCATCATATGAATGCTATTCTACAACCGCAATTTTTTAAACGCTCAACATGTCATTCTGCAACATTTTACCCTGTGCAGCTTCCTCATATTCTAGAATTTGAAAAAAAAGAGAGAAAAAAAAAGTTTTTGTTTTTTTATTTAACAGACCAAAGCACTTGAACAATCAACATTTCAATACAGTATAATGGCAACTTTTAATTCTAAAAAATAATATCATAAGAAAAAACATATAATGAAGACTGGAGAAACAAATATACATATAAATAAAAGAGAAAGAAAAAATGAAAGAAAACCATGATGAAAAGAATACCTTTCTCCCAGTGAAGTTGCCTTTACTACAATAGATGTTCAGTCAGCTGTACATTATTCAGATGTACAAATGCATTTCCAGTTGTAGAAATGGAGACTTAATTCGCACTTCGTCCCCTTTTTTCCTACTGTAACAATTATAAATTTGGCTATCTCCTAAACAACTGTTGTAGTAAAGAGCAATAAGAAACAAAATTTAATACATTTTCTTATATCAAATTGCATGAAAAAAAATAAAAAAGAAGAAAAAAGGATTATATCCCATTACGAGATGCAACACAGCAATTTTAAAACAATTTAAATTTTCCATGGATAAAAGTTACACATTTACATAAAAAAGAAGAGAAAAACAAAAACAAAATTGCATATGAAGTACACTGTCTGCTAATACAACACAGCTGTATCCACTCAGAAAAATTAATCTAGGATACACATACTGTGGTACAAGCAGCCAACAATGTAAAGACGAGGAATTACAGAAGCACCAATAATGGCGATATTGCTTGCTTATGTAATCTCAGGTTGTATAGCAATATGTGATTTTGATTTGTCGATCTATTGTCCCTTCTTTGCTGCTCCACGGTTCTTCCATGCCAGAATGAGCTTCCATGCGAAAATGAGGGTGAAGATATGGACTTGCATTGCTATCATGATGAAGCTGTACCATAGGACAGCAACAGGATATCCCTGGAAGTAGAGAAAAATACTATGTAAATGGATCTATCTTAAATAATCATTCAAAATAAGTATGGCTATGTACGTGTGTATACATATGTATACTAACATAGCCACACCTACATGTACACACTGTCTTTCAGATAAAAGAACTGGTTCAGCCCAATCCCTTTCTCCACCAGGAATGGACTGAGAATGACTGGCCCTCTATTGTAAAACAGACCACTCAAATATATTATACAAGGCATGAAATCTAGGCAGCTTGGGCTTCATAAATTCTGTCTGGTTTCCCGACCATCCTTAGTCCATCCCTTCTTCATAACTCTTGTCTAGCTCACCAGAAAGAATTTTTGGCTGGCATAAAGTGAAATACTGTTGAACGTGAAAATATTTTTCATTGAAACAAGCTTAAAATAGATTATTTCTAGAGTTTAGTGAACTTGGTGCAAAACTAAAACAAGTATGAAGTCAAAACCAGACTAAGTTCATAAAAAAGAGCCCTATTTGCATCTAAAAAGTCTTTGGAAACAAGGAAAGTATCCCTAGAAATAGAGAAAAACACTATGTAAATGGATCTATATCTTATATATAAAATGGAAAAGTACTACACTCTTGGACACTTCCTGAACCAATGAAAGATCAAAGTGACGGAAGGGAGTCCTAGACTGCAATTTATAATAAAGTTCAGGATTGTTTGAAACTCTCAATTCCTTAGGATATTCTGTAGCAGGTTGTAGGCAGAACATATAACTGGCAACATGGTAACTTCCTAAATTGTTCAAGTCATTATTCCAATTATACCTTATTTAGCATTCATTCATATATCAACACAGAATTATTAACCAAATGCCACCAGGAAAATGCAATGTTCACTGTATTGTTTTGTGAAATACCTACATGTAGATGGCTCCACAAGTGCTCAGCCATCAAGGTGTCAATTAATAGTGGACATGCCATCACCTGATTTTCCCATTCCTTGATTTTTCTAGTTATTGATACTGATGCTGTTAATTTTATTACTAACACAATAACATTATAATGTTATTACTAATACTAATAGCAATATAAAATAAAACATCACCAAAAATCAAGGTAAAGGGTAAACAATTAAGACAGGTAAAACCTGTGATTGTCAAAAGTAGAAAAATGGTCACACTAGTCTTGTCTGCCTGGGGATCCCTTTACAGAGTGGGAACTTCCTCGGCTGTAAGGGGAACTGATATGAAAATCCCTGCCTAGTGCAGCACCAAATGAGAACTCCAGTGTTGGGCTACAGAGGGAAAACTAGTTTTACCAGTACAGACCAGTGTTAATATAGAAGGTAAAACCTTGTATAATTACAGAATATCAGCCACAATATCAGGCTAACAGAAAATAATAAATGGATGAAATCAACAAGAGACCTTGGTTCGCATGGGGCATAATTGTATGGCTAGCAAGGCAGTGCCACAATCAACAAATGCTAACACTTCACTCAAATTCCTAACTTTATAGTTATTAGTCCAAAATTATGTCTCATATCTACATCACTGATAACACTAATGGTATTTGTTGGACTTTCTAATTATATTTAACCCATTGCCGCCGGTATGTTTTGAAATTGAAAATAAAAGTTTC
Source organism: Penaeus vannamei (assembly GCF_042767895.1). Lineage (NCBI taxonomy): Eukaryota > Metazoa > Arthropoda > Malacostraca > Decapoda > Penaeidae > Penaeus > Penaeus vannamei. The sequence goes on along the minus strand of NC_091564.1, from coordinate 38,484,328 downwards.
CGGAAGGCTACAAAATCGGGATACGGGGCTGGCCCGGACTCTGCCCGTGGCCCACTGCTGAGTTTGAGAGTGAGCCCTGATACAGCTTCACACTGGCCCGTCAATTTTTTTTCTTCTGGGTGTCTCATATGTGGGACACCTATCATAAGTTGGTTAAATATGAGCTATCAAGGCAGCTGGCACTGCTATATGATGTATGATGTATGATAACTAATCTATAATTGTAATTTATACTCAAGTTTAATTCTGTTTGTTACGATGGATATTCTTTGCAGTGACAGGGTGTTTGTTAATTTGGCTTCTAAATTACCCCCTGTGCAAGGAATGGCCGGGATTATCATCCACTGGCAGCATGCGTGATTGAACACGGGTTAGCAAGACTGCTAGATGAGAATGCTACCGTTACGCCACAAAGCGGGTGGACTGGCTTTTCTTGAAACTTTTCAGTCAATATGTAAGATACTCATAGAGTCCACGACTATCTTCAATATGCAGTTCATTTAGGCAGTTACTGTACACTTTGGTCTTTTGTGGGATGATGTTGCTCTAAGGGGGGGGACTGACCAATCCATCCTGTACTTGACTGACATTCAGTGTGCCTGTCTCAGAATCCCTGGCCATGCGTGACTAGTGTGACTGTTGCTTAGGTACTTGTGGAGCCATCTATGTTCAAATAAAATTAATAAACAAACTCACTTTGAGCATGGCATATCTGTACATGCCATTCCCAATGGCACTGGGCCTATATTTATGCAAGCATCTAATTCAATTGTTATACTACTGTACCATACTTACATTTTAAAAAACTGTAGGTTAGGGCCCATGCGAACACTGTTCATCAAATCAGAAATGACATGACTCTTGTTTCCCGCTAATATCTGTCATAAATTCTATTCAAACGTGCAATCATATTGACAATATTTCATTTTCAGCAATTTTTGATAAATGCTTGTATAAGGTGAAGCTGATCTCCTGCTGGCATCCCTCTTGAGGACTACACACTGGGAGATGTTAGCGTCACGAATAGACAAGTTCAGCGAGCTGCGCTACTTTATTACACAGAATGCTGCATTTGTCTTGTGTGTTGCATTATTGTTGCCTCATTTTTATCTCTTTTTTTTTGTATCTATAAACAATTCAACCAAATGAATATAACCACTTCCTACAGCTGTTTGTATGAATATCAATTATCTAAGAATTGAAAGAGAAAGAGAGAAAGAAAATAAGGCAATCAATTCAGGAAGTGAGTTGCCCCTTAGGATTCTATATCCTGTTGTGAACTGTACAACAAAATCACTCTGAAGTTGTAGGAATCTTCTAAAGAATGCCCCATTTCTCCCAGCACCACACTTAACCCACTGCTATTAGGCTGGCAAGTACATGCAAGCCCTGTCCACTGTCACCCATGAGTTAATTACAAGACTCCTGATTTCAACTCTTAACCCTTTTTCTACATTTTAAGAACTGTATTCTCATCTATCAATAGCACTGATAATAACATTAAAACAATCCCAATGTCAATATTACCTACCAAATTATCAGTGATGATATTAACCACATGCTGCTGGGGATGGCACGTGTGCACATGCCATTCCCACTAAGTGTTTACTTTATTAATTGCTTTTACACATAGATGGTTCCATAAGTACTAGGTCACCAATGAGCCATCTACAAGAAGTACCTCTTCTCACATGAATACCCTTTTTCTTGATTTTTAATAATATTTTCTAGTATTTAATAAAGCTGTTAGAAATGTCAATAAAATAGTAATTATAATGTTTATAACAAAAAACATTATCAATATTAATAGCGTAAGTAAAAAACAACAACATTTTCCTGCTATTTCAAGGAAAGGTATGGTCACAAGATCTACTAATTGCCTGTTTTGTGGCTAAGCACTGGGAGAGCCGTCTATGGGCAGAAATATTTAATAAAATAATACTAAAGTGAACACAACATTTTCTCGGTGGCATGGGGTTAACAACATCAGAAAAAATAAACGTTATTCAAATTTCAAGTAACTAAGATACAAGATGAAGTCAGGTAGCCTACTAACCGACTCCGTGATGACGAAATAAAATTCACAAAACTACTGCAAACAATACAATTACTGGGTGCCAATAGGTTTACAGATGAATAAAGGAAATTTTGAGTGACCAAGACAGCCAACTACCAAAAAATTTGTACTCACCTTCGGCAATTCCTATGGACATTATTTCCACTTGTGAGATCTGTACAGAAATTTCACGAGCTTCTTTGCATAATACCTGCTTTGGAACCAAACAAACTCCACAATCTGCTAATGTCGCCATACTCAAGTCAATTTCTTTCCTTCACTCAAACACATACTCCTTAACCCATTATTTGCTGAATTGAAAATTGGCAAGTGGCCAGCAACATGGGGGTGGTGGCGTGCATTGGTAGTTTCCCCCATTTGGGTACGGCTCGTTCGGGAATTTATAGACAACACTGGGAACCTAATAGCTTATACTTCTATTTCATATAAAAAAAAGTAAAGTTAAGGTTTTCCTTCCCAATAAGTGCTTGGTTCTATTAGTGACATCAAACAAACGTCACTACTATCAGAGAAAGACAAGCACCATCCAATGAGCCATCGGCAGAAGGTACGTCACAATGTAGTGCCATTCGCAACTCGGTCCATCATAGCCTTTGCTAACACCATGCCATCTGTGACCAAAGGGTTAAGATATCCCAAAGCCTTATATGTACACCAACCTGCCACAGCTGTAGACCTGCAGGCTCCTCCTCAGTGCAGTACTTAAGGAATTCGGAGAAATAGATCATGGCAGCCAAGAGAATGGGCACCGTTGAGAAGAGGTTGATAAGACCAAAGTATATCTGGAAAATGAAGGCAAACATAAGACAATAATAGGAGGTTAAAATGAAAAAATGAAGTGAACTTGTAATGTAAAATGGGGTTTGTGTATACATTTCTCTCTCCCTCTCTCTCTTTCACACACACACACACACACACACACACTCTCTCTCCCCCCTCCTTTCCCTATTTCACTTCCTTCCTCTCTCTACCTCTTATACACTCCCCCCCCCCCCCCTAATCTCCCTCCCTCACTGCCCTCTCTCCTCCCTTCCCTCTCCATCCCTCTGTTTTTTCAACCATGAAACTATGAACTAAAGTCGCTTACCTGTAGAAGCAATACTCTGTTTTTTCTGATCGCCATCAAGCCTAGGAAACTGGCAAGGGATCCTACAAGCCACACGTATTCCCATTTGAGAGGCTGAAAAGATCATCGAAAGATCATCAAAAACATTCTTTATACTTTAATGCATAATAATTTTAAGTTATCAGTTCATTACTATAGTGATGAAAAAGTTAATCCAAACTGGGAGAAAAAGAATCAGTACTATCATTTAGCTGGGTGGTAAATACCTGTGGAACTTCTAATTCTTCAATTTCTAGGACGAATATGTCCAGTCTGTCGAGAAAGTCCGGAACCATCTTCACCACCATCAGGAGGGCCAGGAGGAGGTGTGAAAACACGCATTTTCTTAGCCGTCCTTTGTTCAGCACACTGCCAAAGATGTAACAAATGTAAAACATAATGCAACACCTATAACATTTCCAACATTCCTATAGTGTTTTTTTGTTGTTGTTGTTATTATTAGTTATCTCCTTGTTGCTCTGAGTAATTATAAGTGCATTCTGGTGAAAATATGAAGGGGAAAAGGCACGCAATGCCCTTCATTACTTTACATTTTTACATATATAGACATAATGCAAATTACACAGCATAAACCCTAGACATAAAGAAAGTTTTAACAACTCTTTCAACATGAACAGTAAAATAGATATCTAGAATAACTGTTTCTTTTGAACATCATACCAACATGCAAAGAACCAAAAGTGGGACAAGTATTCTCAGGGGAATGAAATCGGTGGGTTCAATGTATATAATGACTTAGGGATTTATCCAAGAACAGAATATGATCCGTTTTCATGATGCTGTCCTGTCACCTACTGGTTGACCCCCCATCAATCACCAGTGGCATGACGAATTTGAACAAGCAAAAGAATACAGTAAATGGTGATTATATTGCTTCTTTTATATCTGCTCTATGGAACAAAGAGAACTAGTGGGTATCTTTATAGTTAAGAGTATGCCTGCAATAACAAAGCAGGTTTTATCATACGAAAATGAAGAAGCTTCAACAAGAAATTTTATTCAGACCTATAACTGTTTAGAATAGGAATCTGTCTTATTTACTCCGACAGATTAAACAATTCAATTACCAATTTCAACAATGCACTGCAATTTTTCTTTCCTCTCTAAATAATAATAAATATATTAGCAGGCTGGAGATGTAGATGTTGACTATTTCTATAATAAAACTGGCAACTTGCATGAAATTCTCAGACTGTAATACAATGTATAAGATACATTTTATAACAAACATTCATTTAAATATGAGAACTCCACCTATAGAATTTCTTTAAGAATGCTCTCTGAGAACCATTTATTTTTTTCTTCTTGCCCCTTGCCAGCTCTCGTCTCAGTAAACTACCTTCACTTCTTAAAATCGGATAGACTGCTGAACATCTAAATACTTGCTCTAAGTACCAGAGAAGAAGAAGAAGAAGAAGAAGAAGAAGAAGAAAAAAAAAAGCACTTATCTATCTACCAGAGAGGTCTAAGTTTCACAAGATGGCTCGGTAACATTATATCCATTAACATAAGGCAAGTCGAGTGACACAGATCAATAAAATATAGATCATATGATGAGATACACGAGAACAGAAATAAAAGATCACGGAGTTAAAAGGAACAAATTCCACAAAAATTCAGCAGCATGTGCCTGGATGAAAGAGTTAGTGAGGGTTCTTGGCATTTCCATGTAGAGCACAGCAGTCAACAGGAAATACATAAAACAAAAAGTAAAAGAAATAATAAAGAGGAAGAGGAAGAAGAGAGAGAGAGAAAGAAAGAAAAAGTCTTGAAACCAACAGCTGACTTCCTCCTTCAAAAATATACACAAATAGGTTGTCTTTCAAAAGTTTGTTATAACTGCTGATACCATCATCTTGCATCTATCAAGAGTGAATTTTATCAAAGGGCAAGGAAGTGCAGGAAAATCTCAACCTTATCAACTGTGAAAGGCAAGAAAAACCAAGTCAATAAGGTCACTCGTCAGCCACCCGACCAGCACTGGGGGTGTACCTAAGGACCAAGGGTTTATGCCAGGGAGGTGACACCATGCAATTTTTTTTTATTTTTTTTTTATTTTTATTTTTTTATCTGTCAATATGGCTTTTTCTCTTATTGATACATACATTTTCTTCTTTGCTTTGTTTTGCTTTAATGACACTTTTGAACTCAGCAAGTAATATTTGAGTTTTGTTTCCTAAAATCTGGAAATAAATTAATGATTTGATCAAAGACATGACTTCTCAAAGCAAATCAATATTTTGAAAAGAAAGAAAGATGAAAGTTTTATCTTCATAAAGTCTACCATCCTCTCTGGCACAGTGAAGAAGACAGTCGAGTTTTCATTCCACTGATGCAAACAATTCTTCTCACCGAACATGCACAGAACACCCAGGTAGAATACGGTTATAGAGAGGGTCGGAGGGATCTTTACACCACACTCAGGTTAACTGCCTGGACTTACTGGCCTAATATCACCCAAAGACACTATAATCTCAAGTCATCTAATGTCATATAATTCCTAAAGTCCTCTGATGTCTGTCTCTTAGCCAGACAGATCCGTCTGCAAGTTCTATACAGTAATATTAGGCCAGTAACGAGATGACAGGGGCCTGCCTTATCACTTACACTTCTGACACTTTCTTCTTGAGAGGCCAGCTGTAAGATTCAAACAATAATGTGAGTTACCTTCACCTGTAGCCTATTCTCTTACTAGTTCATAGCTAAGAGAATCTGAAAGATTATTAATCATCTTGGATATAAAGTCTATTTATTCAATAAATATTTTTTGTATCAATACTTGTTCTAACTGTTAATATTCTTAATGTTGCAATATCAACATACAAAAACAAGAAATTAATGGTCAAATTCCTAGGGGATATTATTCTTTTATGAACACAAAATTAAAATGCATATAGAATCAACTGTATCTTACAGGATTCTAGTTCACCTAAAACAATTCATCTCTTACAGAGGGATCTTTACTCCAAATATGGAAAACTATGAATAAGACAAAAAGACAAAGTAATGCAGAACTCAAACATCTATAAAACAAGAAGGGTGGAGGGAGTATAAGCATCTTGAAGCCCCACAAAAACCTATAAAGTCTTTTCCAAATATTCGAGGTATATTGCCAAAGCTCTGCGGCAGAGGAATTATCAAAGGGATGGGCCGCTGGGTATACATCACTTCAACAGATTTGGCAGCAACAACTGACACTTCAAAGGAGCTACCTGAACTACTGGTCCTTCTTGACTGGGGGGACGATGAAGGGTTTATCCCCGAGCTTAAATTGATTGTATCAAGGAACAAGGTCTGATGGACTGTCAAAGATTACTGAAGATGCTCCAGGCTGGTCATGCAGTACTTTAGCATTCATTATGAATATATATAGTGTGTAATACAAGGCATCCATACCTACTTTCAACTACATAACAAGACATGAATGTTAAATGATCAAGATTAAAATAAAAAAGTTATGAATTACCACTATCACTATATAAGAATATATCACCACTGTTGCTGACAGTTATTTTGATGAGTAATGGCATATAATGTTTCCAGTATTAACTCATTTCCACTTGACTTTATATACTATAAATCTATTTCTTTCTCTTAAAATGAGCTGTAGTACGAAATTAAGATGATAATTATCATTATTATTATTATTATTTTTTTTTTAGATTTTGAAGATCTTACAATTACCTATGTCATTAAAATGCTTAGTGATATCTTATCATATGCAGTTATCAAACAACCTTGAACTGTTTCTACGAGATAATCCCATGTATAAAAATAGGGTACTAATTGCTGCTTTAGCCCTCTTGATAAAAGCTAAGATTTGTCAGACTGAAATGGTTACAGTATTTACTTGTGTATCTTTTGTTACTTTCAAGCTGCATTACTTTTTTCATATCTTATAATTCTGTATACTTTTATATTACAATGAACAGAAACAGCATGTATGGTGTTGACATATACATGTGTTTGTATCTATGCATGTACATAACCCACACACACATACATCCCTAAATAAATTATATATGTAAATCTTGTCAGTCTTTTAAACTGCATGGTGACACAACTAACTACACTGATGAAAGAGAAGCATGGGTTAAGATGGGGGGAAACGCAGGCAGGGGACTTGCTACGAGGATTGCATGTTTGTCGATAAGCCTACTTGCTAGCCTTAACCACATGACCATAGCTTTTACCCATACTATACTGAGACTTGTTGGGTACAGTCCTTCCTGCTGTTTATAACCTTTTCAAAACCGATGTTAAAAGGAGAATTCAAGCCTACTATCAAGGGCTGTATCAAGTCAATGACTGGAGTCGGGGCAAAACAAACAGATAATTAAGTGAAGGTAATATACATTAAGTTTGACTGTGTAATGGCATGGATATTTGCCAACCAGCATATGGATTTAGTGTAACAAGGGAAGAGTGCATACTACTCGTGTAAACAAGTCAAAACTGAGCCTGACCACTTTATTTATATGAAGTCTGTATGAAAAATCAATACTCAGTAGGGGATGTGCGTCTTTACTTAGAGAACTCTTTCATAGAGAATCTGATAAAAAGAAGTATTGTTTATAATAATATCACATATCATTTGTTACTTCTAAATTTCATTCTAAAAATATGTCATATCAAAAGTCCCAAACCTCAACTGGGGGTCCATAATATAACTTGTATAATATGGAACAAATGAAAGAAAAAAGAAAGATTATCGAGAAACACAAACTTAAAATAGATTACAGATCACACATGATCTTAGCTCTCTGATAGAGCAAACACCCAACTATGAATGGTCTCAAAATACTGCCATACTTTTTTGGTACATAGCAATGGATATTCCAAACAATATTCGGCAGCATTTAATGTTCTTTTCCCAAATGATCGAAGGCTTAAGTGTGATGTTCTGGGTATGTATGATCTATTAATTTCTTTTTAAGTATAATGGGTTCTTGGTTTAACTTACAGATAGTGGGGAAATATCTACCCAATAATAATAAATAAGGGCGAGCAACAAAAGACACTGATTCACTGTACACAATATAATATGTACTGGTAAGTCATGACTAAAGAAGGTGCATAAAGAAATACTTGCATTTACGTATGAATTGACTGTTTCCTAAATATGAAAGAAATTAAGACACAGGCAAGGAACTGATATTATCTATGTGTTCAAATATCAAAATTCCAACAAAAAAGTTTGGTTAATCTTTACGGTATGGACGCACTGAGCTAGGGCAAACTGAATGTGATATTCTTGCTGAGGAAACAAATTGCTGCCGAATGTTAGCACCGCAAAAAAAGGAAAAAGACTGCGGAAAGCGCCACTCTCAGCCTAAGTACACACTGTACTCCTGAGTTTCAGCTCAATCTTGTCATGCATACTAAGGTGAAGACAATGTTTTCCAGGGGATATTGGGGGGGTAGAGTCTCCATCAACCCTTGATCAACTTTGATTGATGAATAAGTTTTTTGAAGTGAAGTTGGGAATATAGTTTATGGTGAATGTCTCCATACTGTAAAGAATTACCAAAAGTTCATAAGAATGTAAGTGCAATACTAATGATACTAATACTAAAAAGTAAAAAAAAAAAAAGAAAAGAAAAATAATGGTAATGTAATCTATAGATCCTTACTATCAATACATCACTGAAAATACATTCCTGTCTTCACATGTCAATGAAAATCTACATAGATATTTATGACAATTTGACATGACATTCCCTTTATCAAAGCAATGTGTATACATATATATCTCATCAGTAAATTTAGTAAATTTGTGAAACATTTTTGCGATGGGATGTATAGTGTTTTCCGTGTCAACTTGAAACTTCCTATGATTTTTGATGGAAAGCTTACTATCATTAAACAAATTTGTCTATGGTACATTGTCAAACAAGTGTCGAGGCCTCCATGTTCTCGGAGCCTGGCAAAAGGCAATAAAACTGCCTCAAATATTCTGGTGCGAGTATACCCTAGCTATGGCTGGAGGATGGGTGTTCGCCGAAATACTGACAGATGCAGAGGCCATACCAATCTGGGTGGTCTCTCTTCCAAACATTTGCCATTAATTCATATAAATTCCCTACATCGTATGTATTGCTAACAGTATTTAGATAACTTTCAAGCAGCGTCTACTGAATAAAGGTGGAAATCTGTGCTTCAATCATATTTACCCATGAAACTTGAAAGAAAACTGTATACCTAGTAATATCACTCTTCAACTTAACTCTCATTAAAAATCACCTTCTAAAAGCCACAATAGCTCTGTACCTAAATCATTAATCAAGCACGTTGATCTAAATAACCCACAGCAAAGGAAAGTAGGAGAAATATCCAAATCAGGGAATGGAGAACCAACCTCTCAGCAACAAGTTAATTTCTGGCCCCAACATGGCAGCTACATGTGGTCACCTTATTGCATGGATGATGAAGACTTATTGGCTGTTTAGCTTTATCTAACTCATCAGGAAGGGTTCACAATCCACTATAATTGGTGATTAGGGAGAAAGGAATTCATAATAAGTATATAAGAGTTTATTCATAGGTGAAAGCCGCCCCTGGATAGTGAGAGTCTGAACATATGGTATAAGGTTCAATAACCTGCCATTCTGAGTTAGACGGGTTTTATTACATAACTTCCATACGGTGCCCTCCCCAGCCCCCCCTCACGTCTGCATGACACAAGGGCCCCATGCGGGCAGCTGGGGCGGGTGGCAAGCCGTGCCCTGCCTTCCCAGACCCCATTTTGGACATCATTTTACGGTGGTAATAAAAAAATAAAGGAATCGAGTGACTGTTGCAGCGGGAATGACCAGCGGGCCGAGGGCGCAGCGAGAGTGCCAGGGAGGTGCCAGGTGCCGGGTGCCAGGAATACTCAGTTGTAGCGGCGACGGCATCGCGTTACACTCACCTAATCTGGTAATGGGAAGCCACGGTCTCCCTGTGGATGAAGTCCGTGCCGTCCGTGCCCGCCACCATGGGCCCGTCGCGAGACGCCATCCTCGCTCGCCCTCTTGCTCTCTTCCAGCCTCGAGAAGTGCCACCAGGGACGAGTCAGGGGACCGGGGGAGGGAGGAGAGTGTGGCCCTGCCCGGCGTGCTTCCTCGGCCAAGTGACGCACCAGCCACACTGTCACCTGGCGGCCGAGGCTCCGACCCGCTCGCCAACGCGGCCCAGAAAACGGGCTTATGCCGCGCTGTCGCCCAGGGGAGACTCCGCCAATTCCGCGACGCCCTTCTGTGCCCCGTCCAGGTGGTTATGGGCGAGGGTATGGAAGGGGATGATCATCGTCTGCGTGTCTAACGCTCACTTAAGGTTTGGAAATTGTGAGTGTCTGTGTGAGGAAGGGAGGGAGGGGAGGGGAGGGGAGGCGGAGGGGGAAAGGGGTAATTGCTATCGAGTTTAAGAATTGGGTGTCATGAACATATCACTTCTGCGAAAAAGAATATTTGTATTGCTATATATGATACATTTTGTGAATCTATACCGTCTTGGATGAAATGTTTAATCAATGCCGGATGGCTCACATTACGTGAAATATTCCCATGAATTTTCAATATAAACTTTGACATCATGAGTGGGTGAAAAGGACTGGGTGTTTCGTGAAAGATATACACGTGTTTGTGTATCTGAATAGCTAAGTATTATCAGGATTCTGGAGTGACTCACCAAGAAACATAAAAAGAGAACATGCAATATTTGTAAATCCTTTTTATAACCTGTTTATAAAATCTTCAAACCGCCTTCCGTGAGCAGAAAACGTGAGCATAATTTCTTTGTCAAATATCATGGTTTATAATTTTGTAATCGTGCAGTTTAATCTTTCCCTTAATACTTAATCTAATTTGTTATATATCTATGTTTGTCATGAACCTGACTGGCAGCACAGCACACGTGTTGGGCCTAAGAAAATGTGATGTACTTGTGATGAAATTATGCAATATTTACAAAACTCTTTTGTAACACGTTTGTAGAATTGAAGGGCGTAGTTTCTTTGTCAAACATTGTTTATAATTTTGCAATAGTGCATTTATTTTTTTTCTTATTGCTTAATCCATGAGTGTCTGATTCTTTGTCGTGTATTCTTGTTTGTCATGAACCTAATTGACAGCACAGTATACACGTGTTGGGCTTAAGAATGTGAAGCACTTAGGATATTTTTTTTGCGTCACTGTGTAAGTTCCTCCTCGCGAAACCTCGTTCTGTTGTGCTGTGGTTTGTGCGAGTATCATTGTAAGCAAGATCATTGGTAAGTTTGAAGACATTTTTGAGTTTGTACAAATAAATGTGAAGTTACAGTAATTATCCGAAACTTTTAAGTACAAATTCGCTTTCGTATTCTGTCCATTAATGGTGAAAATGCATCAAACTATTGGCAGTGAAACTTCATGTGAAGTATACTAACATGGGAGGTATTACAGTAGGGAATTTGGGAAAGGGTCGAGGGCAGTTCCAAGTAGTTTAGTTCATCCAAAAGATAATGAGTTTGATCAAGAACAGTCTGTAGTTTTAAATACGGTTTATTAAAAAAAATAGGATTCACAGAGTTTAGGATTCCCAGGAACTTTGTTGAAGAAAGACTGTATTGAGGTGAATTTTGATTTATTTCATCCTTAGTATCATCAGTATTTTGTTTCCTATATGGAAGTTTGGAAATAACTTGCCCTATCATCCTTCTCGAAGAGTAATAATGTTTGCACAAATTCCAGCCATGTTTTACTAAGACGATTGTAAAAAGAAAGATAGATAGAGATAGATAGATAGATAGATAGATAGATAGATAGATAGATAGACGGAGAGAGAGAAACAGACGGAAGCAAAAGTTGAGCAATATTTCACATGAAGTTGGGAGTATTTTCTGGTTACGTGTTTTGTTAAATGTGTTGTCACACTAGTACCTTTTCCGTCATCTTTATTTGGTATTTTTTCATAAATTATCAACTTTTTGAGGGGCAGTCACACGGAATGACGATATTATTGTATGCCATCCTGTTCAATTTATCCTTTGTGTACCCGCCATCTCTGACATCCTAGAGGTAACGACTCTGACCAATACTATCGATGAGGAATTCCCCAGAAAGGTGTGTCCAGACAAGAAAATTAGCACGATCCATATGACATCGAAGCCGGAGAGGAATGGCGCGCTCTTCTCTCACGTATGTAAACAATCTTGCGAACACTTAAAACCAATATTATTAATTTTAATAGATAATACTTTTCATATTAAGCAATCTAAATTTTTATAATATGAATGCTAAATTTATTTTCATATTCTTCATGGTACAATTAATTTTATTTAACATAAATGCAAACGTTCTCAAATATAGCTCTTGATTTGACTACGCTTGGCCCAAAAAGTTGCCGGGAAGGTTTTCAAATGGAAACGAACATTATCGGAAAATCGACAATTCGCATAAAAAAAGACAAAATTTCAGAAAACTGTCCAGAAATTGGCGGAATAAGTGCCAGTGTGACATCACTTTAACTTTCATGTATGCTGTCTCCATTCTTGTTTCTGATTGCTAGGTCTTCATAACAAAGTAACAATGCGTGCAACCTCTTGCGTAAACGATTGTTTTCAAGAATGAATATTGAACATTACTGTCTAACGTTTGTATATAAAAATGAATATGTATTTTCCTTTCTGGCGCCATTGTTATTAATATTATTTTTATTCTATATTACTTCTGTTCTGGACGATTGTTTTCAGGAGTGAATATTGAACATTACCGTCATATACAAAAGTTAATATTAGAAAAACATTTTATATTACTGGTACACATCCTTAAACATTTAATGTATTATTAATATTAGAAAAACATTTTATATTACTGGTACACATCCTTAAACATTTAATGTATTATTAAACATATAATGGATTATAAACATATAATGGATTATTTCTAGCGAACCACTGGAGTTGCCAACTATCG
>NC_091564.1:38448693-38461193 GCF_042767895.1 Penaeus vannamei | reverse complement strand
TCCTGTTAAGATTTAAACTTATTTTACTTTTTCTGTTTCTGTTTGTTCCTACTATACAGATCCATCAAGTAATGAGCATTGTTCAATCGATATATATGTTGATTTGGGTGATAACTATAATCTAACTCAAAATCAACCTGACAATTTTTTCACTCTATTGATGCCAAATCTATCGCCAGCTTACGTCAAATTGTAGATTAAGGCTTGCACTATAACATTTAGTAGATTTTTGGCCTCTACTTTTTTTTAGACGGGCGTCATGACTTGACACCTTTACCAATCAAATAATTTCTTATGATCCAATTTATATCTAGCTTATGTCAATCTGAACATCACATATCTTAGCTTATATAAACCAAAAAAATATTACAAACCTTTGTTTTTCCTTGGGAGAAAAATCTGAAATATAAGTTGTTTATTCTCTACTTTTTGCTTTTTACAAGCAGAACAAGGATAAGACTTCCCTGGCATTGTCAGAACTGTCATTCCAATTTTCGCGCTTCTATGTAAACAAACAGACGGTATGAGATGACGTCACGAGATGCTCACTAACGCCATCTATTGCGCCGACGCCGCATTACTCACAGGATTTTGCTCGACTTTCCGGTCTTTCGTAGATAGTCTTTGATCAAAATACACAAGAGCGCATAGGCCTATACTTCACAACCCAATACTTCATTTCCTAATCCCTTTTTTTTAACCTTTCCATCATCCATCACATAATAAGAAGAATCATGATTTAATACGTAATTATTCTTATATTTGATTTCCACGTATCTATTTTTTTTTTCTATCTCTTGGTCTTCATATCCGCCTCTATTCTTTCATAACCCTTGTTTTTCATCCTTTTCTGAGATCAATAAAGTTTTCTAAAGGTCGTGTTCCAAGAAACGATATTTCCGAGCCAGTTGTTCGCGCCATATGCTGCTCTTCACGACTCGCTTTTTTCTCGTTCTCTCTCTCTCTTTCTGTCTGTTTCTTTTCTCTCTGTCTCTCTTTCTTCTCCCTCTCTCTGTCTCTGTTTCTTTTCTATCTGTCTCTCTTTGCTTTTCTGTCTGTCTCTCTCTGTTTCTTTTCTGACTGTCTCTCTCTTATCGCTCTGTTTATCTTCTGTCTGTCTCTCTTTCTTCTCCCTCTCTCTCTGTCTCTTATACTTCTCCGTCTTTTTTTTTTTTTAAGATTGATGTTGACTGATGCTTTGATATTTTTAGATATGTTGGCGTTCGATTATATTTTGATGGTTATCAATATTTTGATACCGATATTCATTCATATTTTGATGCTTCCTATTGTTATATTCACCGCAATTCATTTATCTTTTGATGTTCATTTTGATAGCCACCGATATCCACTTCATATTTTGGATATTTTGGTGCGCTAGCCATTCATATTTATTCATGTATGCATTTCGAAATATTCATCAATATTTCACTCGCATGGTTTTGCAGTATGCTATCCGGTCCCTAATTTCGTTAATAAAAAATCGCCATGATTGATTTTTTTTACATTTAAATCAGATTCTTCCAACTTTTATCAGTTTTGTCATATGTTTATAATTTTATCACATTTTATCATATTTTCTAACAAATATAAGGAAAAAGCAAAAAAAAAAACAACACGTAGATTGCATTAAACGAACAGTAAATAGAAGTAGCTGATAATCAGGACTTGAGGAGACAAAAGACAAGGCATAGAGGTAATAAATAATACGGAGGAAGAGAAAACGAAGAGAAAGGGAAAAAGAGATAACCTAGACCGGAACGTTAAAGAAAATGAAAATAGTAAGGGTAGACTAGTGTAAAGACAATTAGAGAAATGGAAATATATTTTTTTCTCAAGTATACATAATATATAAGAAAGAGATGGAGTGAATGAGAATGGTGAAAATAATAATAATGAAAGTAATGACAAAACTGATTATGATGATGATGATTATGATACGAATAGTAATATCAATGATAATGATATCGATAATAATAATAATGATAATAATAATAATAATAATAATAATAATAGTGATAACAATAACAATGGTGATAATAATAATAATAGTGACAATAATAATAATAGTGATAATAATAATAATACTAATAGTAATGGTAACAATGATAACAATAATAACAATAATAATAATAATAACAAAAGTAATAACAATGGTAACAATAACAGTAATGATAGCAACAACAACAATGATAACGATAATAGTAATAACAAAAACGACAATCATAAAAAACACGAATTATACCTTATCACAACTAAAACAAAGGACATGGGAGATAAAATTAGATAAGAGATGGGAGATTAGGTTAAAAAAAACATAAGCAATAAAGATTACAAGAGTGTCTGCAAGATGATTGAGGAAGTGAACTATATCAACAATGCAAGAACAGCTATGCAGGCGACCTGAAGACCTTTTCAAAATTTTAGTGATCTCCGAAGCTGAAAATACAACAGCCACAAACTGTTCATTGTGAATCTTTAAAGTTCATCTGATAAGACCTTTAGAATGATCTATGTTTAATGATGATAATGGTGATAGTAATGATAATGGTGATGATGCTAATGGTGATAATGATAATGGTAATAAAGATCATGGTGATAATAATAGTAATAGTAGTAATGATAATGATAATAATAATGGTAATAACAATGATAGTCATAATAATGGTAATAATAATAATAATTATTATGATAATGATGATACTGGTAATACACACACACACACACATACACAAACACAAACACACACACACACACAAACATATATATATATATATATATATATATATATATATATATATATATATATATATATATATATATATATATATATATATTTCCCCCCCCCCCCATTCATATACTAAATTTTCATATTATTCTACTCAATTTTTGCACCATTAAATTTTCGGGTAGCGTAACCTAGCGGGTCTTGGGGCTCGTCGGGTGGGAATAAATTCATTCCAGGGCTGAGTGTGTGCCAAGTATACAATGGTTAGAAACATTTTTAACCATTAGTATTGCATTTTATATATATATAAAAAACATTAGTATTGCATTTTATTAAAAAAAAAACAGTATTGCATTTTATTAAAAAACAAAAACAAAAAAACATTAGTATTGCATTTTATAAAAAAAACAAAAAAAAAAAAAAAAACACATTAGTATTGCATTGTATTAAAAAAAAAAAAAAAAAAAAAAAACAGGTGGCTTATCATAATATAATTCTTTGCATTAAATATAATATAAGCAAACGGTATACTCCACTAACATATATCTAAGGTTAAATAAATATACTCCCTTTACCTACTAATCATAAATCAATAACCATTAATATAAACAAAATAAAAATATATGTGAGATATATATCGAGATCCTCACATCCAGTATATTTCCATGATTTTACAAGGACATAAATAAATTGTTCCCCTTCCTTTTAATATCTTCATAATTTCCCTCTCGTGCTCTTTGCTTTAATAAATAATAATAATAATAATAATAATGATAATAATAATGATAATAATAAAAAATGCGATCTCGATCATTGATACTACCGGAACTGTCACCTATAACTAATTCCATTACTATATTACAATAATTACAATAATTAATTAATAATTCAGTGACCCATTACAATAAAGAAATAAGCAACTTATCATTCCTTATTAACAAAGCAATATGGCTTATTGTTCTCGCAGTATTTTCTCATCCCTTCTCTCTCTCTCTCTCTCTCTCTCTCTCTCTCTCTCTCTCTCTCTCTCTCTCTCTCTCTCTCTCTCTCTCTGTCTGGCGAGAAGTCGTGAAGATAATGAAATTCTTACTTTCCCCAAAAAAGAATTGTTAACATTTAAATAATCATCATATTTTTTTTCATTTGCTATAACACTAAATTTTGTTATTTTTATATACTTTTAGATATATATAAATATGTAAATAAACGTTTTCAGTGGAGTCCCTAAATCTTTAAAATTAGAACCAAGGCACCTTTTAAAATGTCGAATACACATATATATGTATATATATATATCTATATACATATATGTATACACACACATATATGTTTATGTGTGTGTGTGTGAGTGTATGTATACAAACGCATACACTCACAAAGAAAGGGAGAGAGAGAGGGGGGGATTTAGAGATGATCACACACACACACACACACACACACATTATATAATATATATATATATATATATATATATATATATATATATATATATATAGAGAGAGAGAGAGAGAGAGAGAGAGAGAGAGAGAGAGAGAGAGAGAGAGAGGATGGATAGACAGATAGATAGGTAGACAGAGAGATAGATAGATAGAGATAGGGAGAGAGAGAACGAGAAAGAAAGAGCGAAACAGAAAGAAAGAGTGAATGAGAGAGAGAGAGAGAGAGAGAGAGAGAGAGAGAGAGAGAGAGAGAGAGAGAGAGAGAGAGAGAGAGAGAGAGAGAGAGAGAGAGAGAGAGTGAACGAGAAAGAAGAGAGAAAGAGAAAGAGAGAGAGAGAGAGAGAGAGAGAGAGAGAGAGAGAGAGAGAGAGAGAGAGAGAGAGAGAGAGAGAGAGAGAGAGAGAGAGAGAGAGAGAGAGTGAACGAGAAAGAAAGAGAGAAAGAGAGAGAGAGAGAGAGAGAACGAGAAAGAAAGCGAGCGAGAGAGAGAGAGAGAGCGAGCACGAGAGGCAATTTCTCCCTCCTCCGTTCTACCCAAAATCAGCAAGCGAGACAACCCGAGCAAGCACTTTCTGGAGTAGACTAACACAGGCGAAACATGCTGATGAGGCAGCAGTGCGGAAGACTGAGTAGAGATCGAGGAGGCTGAGGTATGAGGAAAAGCATAGCGTGGAAATGAAGGAAAACCAGGACAACGGTCGTGAGAAGTGGATACATTTACACAGATTTTGTGCGAACGGATATATAAGTACATATAAGTGACATACACACACACACACACACACACAGGCGAACGGATATGTAAGTACATATACGTGACATACACACACACACACACACAGGCGAACGGATATGTAAGTACATATACGTGACATACATACACACACACACACACAGGCGAACGGATATGTAAGTACATATACGTGACATACACACACACACACACAGGCGAACGGATATGTAAGTACATATACGTGACATACACACACACACACACACACACACACACACACAGGCGAACGGATATGTAAGTACATATACGTAACACACACACACACATACACACAGGCAGACACAGAGTTTGTGCGAACGAATACGTAAGTACACATACGTGACATACACACACAGAGACACAAACGCACACACTAACACGCATATTCATATCTATCAATCTATCTATTCATCTATTTATCTCTCTCTCTCTCTCCTCTCTCTCTACACACACACATTTATATCTATCTATCTATTTATGTGATTGTGTATAGATGTAGTTCCTATAATTTTCAGCGCAGACACGGCAGAAGTGACTGCTTCGAAAGGTAAAAGGTAAAAAAATATATTTATGTTTTCCACGACAGAGCTCTAATGAAATTTCAATTCATATTTGTATATCAAGCAAAAGATATATGATCTCGATGTTGCGCCCATAGATATAATTAAAACCAAGCCACGAATTATATTTATAAAAGGTCAGACAGCCTTCGATTCAGAAATTATTCATATTTTCCGAATTACAGGGAATATTTCATTTACTGATTTATAATCGTGTTCACTCACATCGAAACAGACAATACTGATCTAAAATACAAACAAAATACAGAGTGAATTTACAATTTGCAAAGAAAATTACCCGTGCGGAATAATTTGTTCATAATATCAAAACTCCTCAGGCTATGCAACGATGCACACTGCAGACATTCTCTCGCCTCGTGGCCCTGACCTTTACAAATTGCTAGAATTCTCTAGTGCAGATAACTTTCATCGATAATCCTTAGACCGTCTCGATAAAATATTAAACACCCTGTTAGGCGAGACGTAGTTTGTCACTCACTTTTCGCCTTTTCAGAGAGCAAGCAGAAAAGAATTTTAAGTTTGCGTTCGTAGTGCGCTGCATTAATCACAAATTTAGAACACCTGCGCAACGGCTTTGACACAATCCAAAGTCTAAATGTTAAATTGATACACTTCCTCGCCGCGGCAGCACACACGTAAAGGCTACACGTCAGGAAAGGACACACAGAAACCGAACTGAACGCGGCATCTGTAATTCAATTCAAAATGGCTTCCGAAGTCTCCTTTCGCAAATTACATTTAGGTCCGTTACCTGTTTTTTTTTCTTTCCTAAGAATAACAGCGAGCGATCGTAGTGAATTTGTAGACGAAGGAAACAAAAAGAAAAAAAGAAAGACAGAAAGAAAAGAAAAGAAAAGAAAAAAACGATTTTGTGTTGCGTTTACATATCAAAATCCGCCTGATTTGAATGCGAACGGAGGACGCCATCTGTCGGCGTAAACGAAACAAAGTTTCCCGCTTCTGATTTACTCTCTGCATTGCGCAAGGGAAATAAATTCAGTATATACATATACACAGAATAAAACTCCCGAAAACTATCTAACACTTGAGAATAAGCGGAAAATAGAACTGAAACCGGAGCTAAAGGCACATTTTCTTTCGTGGTGCGTTCGTGTAGGCCAAGGAGAAGGTCTTGGCGTTCCTCACATGCTTGTATTTTCCTCTAAGTCTATTTTGGGGTGTCATATACCCCTAAATACAATAAGTATAATGTACAGTATTAGTAAACAATAAGTAATCTATACGGTAATTATTATCATTTCAATTCGACCAGTTGGATGTTAAAATATGGTTTCACTTTTCATAATAATATTAGTGAGTCTTGATAAATCGAGTTACTTTTTTCAGTATAAAATGTCTGTTTTCTATTTGTATTATTTCAGCAATATTAACAACTGCTTGATCTATATTACATTTTTTTTTCTCAAATTGGGGTATGAGAATATATCTGTGCGTGCGTGTGTGTGTGTGTGTATGTGTGCGCGTGTGCGTGCGTGTGCCTATCTGCCATTAATACACTCCTAAACGCCTACAGACTCGTAAACAAAACGCAAAACCAAAATACAAAAACACGCAAAAAAAAAAAAAAAAAAAAAATCTTCTAATGGAAACCTCCCTCGCGCGAAAGTTAAACGTCCACCACTTGGGAATTCGCGAAATCTAATTTTCGCGAGTCTCCCAGGCAAGTCTTCAAGGGCGTCGCGGGGAAGTTCTGTCGCCAGGTCGGAGGTAGGGGGGGGGGGGGGTCGAGTGTGACGCAATCCTAGATGAGGAATATCCTTAGATGAAAATCCTAGGTGAGGAATGTCTTTAAGAGAGGAAAATCCTAGGTGACGAATATCCTCAGACGAAAATCCTAGGTGAGGAATGTCCTTAGGAGACGAAAATCCTAGTGACGAATATCCTCAGACGAAAATCCTAGGTGAGGAATGTCCTTAGGAGACGAAAATCCTAGGTGGGGAATGTCCTCACCACACACACATACACACACACACACACACACACACACACACACACACACACACACACACACACACACACACACATACAAAAGTGAGCTAACGGAGAATTCACGAAAATAACACGTGGTAAACTTGAAGAAAATTCATGGGAAAAACAACAGAGGATTTAAGGAAACACTAATCTGGTAAACTAACTGAAAATCAACGTTAAAATAGAGATAAACTAAGAAAATTCACGAAAAAAGAAGAGGTAAATTAACAGAAGCTTAACGGAAAAAACAAGATAAACCAACAGAAAATTCACGAAAAAAAGGAGATATACATCAGAAAATTCACGAAAAAATGGAGCTAAAAAAATTATGAAGAAATGGAAGTAAGCAAACAGAAATTTCACGAATAAAAACTAAATAAACCAAAAGAAAAAAGCAGGAGATAAACCAACACAAAAATCCACGAAAAAAAGGACAAAGGCGGCAAAAAGGTCAGAAAACATGGAAACCAGAATAAGCTAAAACAAACAAACTAAATAAAGAAAAGGAAAAAGAGAAACGAGAAAAAACAGTAACTGTTCTATATTAGAGTGGGGAGAGGAGGAGGAGGAGGAGGAGCAGCAGCAGCAACAGTAGTAGCAACAGCAGCAGGCGGAGCATCAACAGTAGCAACAGCAGCAGGAGGAGGAGTAGTAGCAGCAATGACAGCAGGAGCAGCAGGCGGAGCAGCAGTAGCAGAAGCAGTAGGCGGAGCAGCAGCAGTAGTAGCAGCAGGCGGAGCAGCAGTAGCAGAAGCAGCAGGCGGAGCAGCAGTAGCAAAAGCAGCAGGCGGAGCAGCAGTAGCAGAAGCAGCAGGAGGAGCAGCAGTAGCAGAAGCAGCAGGCGGAGCAGCAGTAGCAGAAGCAGCAGGCGGAGCAGCAGTAGCAGAAGCAGCAGCAGTAGCAGAAGCAGCAGGAGGAGCAGCAGTAGCAGCAGGCGGAGCAGCAGCAGCAGTAGCAGCAGGCGGAGCAGCAGTAGCAGTAGCAGCAGCAGGAGGAGCAGCAGCAGTAGCAGCAGGCGGAGCAGCAGCAGGCGGAGCAGCAGTAGCAGTAGCAGCAGCAGGAGGAGCAGCAGCAGAAGCAGCAGGCGGAGCAGCAGCAGCAGAAGCAGCAGGCGGAGCAGCAGTAGCAGAAGCAGCAGCAGTAGCAGAAGCAGCAGGAGGAGCAGCAGTAGCAGCAGGCGGAGCAGCAGCAGTAGCAGGCGGAGCAGCAGCAGCAGTAGCAGCAGGCGGAGCAGCAGTAGCAGTAGCAGCAGCAGGAGGAGCAGCATCAGTAGCAGCAGCAGGAGGAGCAGCATCAGTAGCATCAGGCGGAGCAGTAGCAGCAGCAGTAGCAGCAGGCGGAGCAGCAGTAGCAGCAGCAGGCGGAGCAGCAGCAGCAGCAGCAGGCGGAGCAGCAGTAGCAGCAGGCGGAGCAGCAGTAGCAGCAGGCGGAGCAGCAGCAGCAGTAGCAGCAGGCGGAGCAGCAGCAGCAGCAGGCGGAGCAGCAGTAGCAGCAGCAGCAGGTAGAGCAGCAGTAGCAGCAGCAGCAGGAGGAGCAGCAGCAGTAGCAAAAGAGGGTATCTCCCCCCCCCTCCCTAGCTGTTATGCTTACTTTCTCCAGCAATTGAAATCGATTAATTATAACAAAACATAAATCACCCGCGTGCTCACCAGCTGCCCTAGTCTGTAATAAGATTCATAGAATTATAAAAAAAAAAAAAAAAAAAAAAAAAAAAAAAAACGAATTGAATAGTAAAAAAAAAAAAAAAAAAAAAAAAAAAAAAAATATATATATATATATATATATATATATATATATATATATATATATATATATGAAACAGAACGCATAAAGGGGAAAAACACACAAAAGAATATGAAAATAGACGGGATAAGATGGCGAAGGAATGAGAAAAGAGAGACAAACAGAAAACATTAAAAGAAATTAACAAAGAAAAGAAAAAAAGAAAAAAAGAGAGAAACAAGAATAAACAGAGAGAATGAACACAACAAACAGATAGAGTAAAAGAAGAGAAAGAAAAAAAGGTGAAAACACGAGGAGAGAAAAAAGCCAAAGAACAAGATACAAGAGAGAGAGAGAAAAAAAACGAGAGAGATAAAAGAACACAAGAGAAGAAAATGAAAACATAAAACCACAAAAAGAGAAATAAATAAAAAAGGAAACGGACGAAAAGAAAACGCGAGAAAAAAGAAAATGGAGAAACCGAAAGACCGAAGAAAGAAAACGGGAACAAGAGAAAACGGGAACTTCTAATAAGACCGGGAACTTCGTCTTCCTTTATTAAGGCTTCAGAGCAAGACGAGGCGTAAAGGTCTTATAACGGACACAAAAGTTGCGATATTGAATAATGCAGCGAGTTTCACGTCCTGAAAGCTAAGATTAGACTAAGGCGTTCTTCTTTTGTTTCCGTTGAGCGATGCAACCTTCTTTTAAAACACCCTGAAGATATTGAAGAAATAAATGCTTTCCGTGTATATATTAAATGGAAACGTGTTTGCTTGCTTTCATAAAGATAAAATACATTCACTTGCACTTGTATATAATTCATTGCAACGTATATTATGTTTAATCACGCGTGTATTAGAATAAATGCTTTTCATATATATATTAAATGAAAACGTATTTATTTGCCTTCATACAGAGAGAATACATTCAATTGCATTTAAATATGATTCATCGTAAAGTATTTTATGTGTAATCACGCGTGTATTTTCAATAAATACATTTACAGACATAATCCAATATAATTTATATATTGCAGTATCACATGTATAACAATTCTCACCCTTACAGACAAGGCATATTCCCGTATATGCAAGAAAGGCGACAAACCTACGCAGATAAAGTATGCATTCTCATCATCTCTCCTTCTATCTCTATTCATTCGTTTTTCTTTTCATTTTCCTTCCTATGGCAAGTAGGGACACAACCAGGGGAGTGCCTCTTTTGTGTGAATTATACACGAAATATAAGAATTTGTGAATAACTTAGGCAGCAATGTCAAACGTGCCAAAATTGGCAACAGGATATCGGGTGAAATTATATAAGCGAAATTCTTGCAAATTTATGTGTATATGTACCACGAGAGGCTGTATGCTGTGCTTACTATTGATTTATTGCCTAAACGTACCGAAGTTTGTTCCAAAATGCTAAGAAAATGCCTCTCCTGCAGTACTTTATTTTATACACATATGCAAACATATACTTATACACAAACGCACACACACGCATATATTTATGTATGTGTGTCTATGTCTATGTGTATGCATGTGTTTCTGATGTGTATGTATGTGTTTGTCATTACTAATTCTCCCTTTCCTTTATTCACAAACCCTCCCTTTCCTACAGTACACGCCTTCCCTACTTGGACCCCCCCAACCCCCACCCTCCCATTCCACATGATGTGTAGCCGAACGTTCGAGAACTGTCCACGTGTTCATAACACTTCGGGCTAACTTTGGACCAAGTTCACCATACAGGAAAGTTTGACAGTCTATCACTATCAGTTCCATTATGCTAATGGGCTTCGTTTCGTTAGAAGTTAGACTTATATATTATTTTGTGTATGTGTGTGCGTGTGTGAGAGAGAGAGAGAGTTGGAGATAGATAGGTAGATGGAAAGAAAGAGAGAGGGTGAGAGAGAGAGAGAGAAATAGAGAGAGAGAGAGAGAGAGAGAGAGAGAGAGAGAGAGAGAGAGAGAGAGAGAGAGAGAGAGACAGAGAGAGAGAGAGAGAGAGAGAGAGAGAGATTGAGAAAGGGGGAAAGAGAGAAAGAGAGAAAGAGAGAAAGAGAGAGAGAGAGAGAGAGAGAGAGAGAGAGAGAGAGAGAGAGAGAGAGAGAGAGAGAGAGAGAGAGAGAAAGGGGGAAAGAGAAAGAGAGAGAGAGAGAGAGTTTTTCTACGTTATTATTTAGGTAAATATCCGTTGCTGATAAAGAATGTGATATACGGGATAGGGCCTTTATGAATAGGAAAAATATATGATACGCAGTTCATTTTCTGGGTAAAAAAACAAGGCCGTACATTCTAGAAAATATATATATGATTAGTCATTATAATAGTTACGCTAAAAAATGATTACATAGCAACCGAAAAGCAATTATGATAGGTTGACAAGCTGAAGTTTTATATCATCGAATGACAGATTGAGAAAGGAAAACACGTATATACTTGAGAGGAAAAAATAACAATCCACTCTGTTGTAGTAAAAGAAAAATACTAATATTTTTTTCTACGGGTAATTATTTCTCTAGTGTATCTTTTTCTTTTTTGTCCGTTTATATATTGGGTCGTTATATTCTTATATCATATTATATGCTTTTATAGTTATTTTAGATTACATCAATCGTTATATTGTGTACACATACTTTTTTTCTACGTGTAATTATTTCGCTAGTGGATCTTTGTCTTCTTTGTCATAACCCCGGTTTTATACTGGGTCGTTATCTACTGAGCTGTCTTCACTTGGTTATATCTTCTACCATGTTATTCAAGCCTTTTTCTCTCTCTCCAGTTCATCACTATGCAATCTTTCCATCTTGTTATAGGTCTTCCTCTCTTCCTATTCCTCTTTCCTCCCTCCATATTCGATGTTCTCTCGTCACTTCTTCTATCGCTCCTCATGGCGTGTCTGTCCTATCTCGTTATGTCATCTTTGCCTCTTCTACCATCTTTGTTTCTCTTATCCTTACATTGCTGATTCTGTCCATCCTTGTCACTTCATACATCCATCGTGACGTCCTCTTTTCACCCACTTCCGTCGTTTTCGTTTGCCTTCATCCTCTTCTCATTTGCTTTTATCACGGGTACGGTTCCTACCTCCTACGTAATTAGTCTTATATACTTTCTCCTTGAATTTCATCGGCATTTCCCTGTCCTACTTGCATTCTCCTTTTCTTTCTCACTCCCGTCTGCTGATATAGTGGGTTCTAAATAATATAATGTATCACATCCTCCCCAATCATACATCATCCAATCTATTATCTTGTT
>NC_091564.1:38436193-38438693 GCF_042767895.1 Penaeus vannamei | reverse complement strand
TAGCAATAACAATATTGGCAGTAATAGCAGTAACGAAAATAACGATTATAATATTGATAATAGATGTAGTTGGAATATAATAATAAAGATAATAGTAGTGATAATGAGAAGGCTACTACTGTTAACAAAAGATAGCTGATAATAATGATAATAATTGATGATGATTTCATTGTTCATGCTATTGTTATCATTATTACCATTATTTTTATTGTTGTTATATTTACTATTAATATCATATTCATTGCTTTGCACTATGATATTACTAGTCACCATACTGTTACTACTGATAATAATCATGATAATTTTAATGATAATAATGAGAATGATGCTTATCATATATTATTAATAATAATAGTAATAATGCTAATACTAGAAAGGAAAAAAAATGATAATAGTAATAAAGCTAATACTGATACTAAAAAACAATAATACTGGTCACAGCAACTATAAATATGTCGTATGCTGTCTTTAAACTTATCATTATCTTTCATGACTCACTTTTTCTCTCCTTCCTCTCTTTCTCATGATAAACCACGCAATAATCACACTCTCACATAGGCACCCACAAATTAAACCTATTCTGATGATGAATTTGACAGAAACTGAAGGGTGTCTACCTTGTAACTTGTTATTCCCAAACTGCTTGTACAAACGTATCCAAAATTACCCAATGGTAGAACACTCACCTTCGAGGCTTGGCTGTGGTTATCAAGCCTTTTTATTAGTTTCATTTTACAATTGTGAGAAATATGTCGATTTTAATGGTAGTTCCAATGAAAATCTTATTCATTACCGGTACAATTATTAAACAACATTACATATATTAGATTTTTTCAAATTATATGGCATGATTAGAGCAGCAGTATTGAGGTGTATTGCAACTGTGCTTTTAATTCCATTTCTTTTATAGTAATTTACATAATATACATTTATTAAAAACTGAAATTTATAAAGTATACAACTCGAAGATTTGAAGTCAGCAACTAAATTCTATAATGTAAACTGCTGTTACTGTTTCTATGAAAATGAAACTATATTTTCTTCCTTTCGTAACATCTTCGTAAGCAACATACTCCTGGGGTAATAACGATGATAATGAGAGAAAGAAAAGAGACTGAGCGAGAGAAAGAGAAAGGGAGGGAGGGAGGGTAGATAGAGAGGGGGGATATGAGAGTGAAAAAGTTTCCAATTTCTTAAACACTCTTATCATCATTGTCATTGTCATTACTGCTATTGGTTATTACTATCATAACGATGATTATATTTAACATCATTGGGTGCTGATGATAATAAGATTATATTGATAATGAAGTGATAATGATACCTCCAATAATAAGAACGCTAGTAAGGATAATGATAAAACAAAGATCATAGCAACAGAAATATTGGTAGTAATAGTAGTAATGATAATGATGCTACTCCTGATAACAAAAGGATAATGCTGTTGATGATGATAATGATGATAATCAACATAATTTCATTATCATCATTTTTATTATTGTTGTTATGATTATTGTTAACATTATAATCAATATTACTTTCATTACAATGATAGTAGTGACCATGCTATTAAATTATAAAAAGTAATTATAGTAATAATAGCAATAATACTAATACTGATACTAATAAAACAAAGATCAATATATAATATACCGTCTTTGAAATACCATTACTATGTCTTTTGACTCACTCTTTCTCTCCTTCCTTCTTTCTCTTTTCTCTCTTTCTTCCATTCACACACACACTCTCTCTTAAGACACAAGGAACTAATGTATACAAACATTATGAAATTTCCTCTTGTTTTCATCCACCATTTACCCTCTTCCTCCACAACCCCCCACACACCCTACTCCCCACAACTACACCAACATCCACGCCCACCCCAACTACACCTACACACACCCTACCAACCACAACAGCACCCACACTTCACCAACCCCTTCAAATATACCCCAGGCACCCTTCCCCCTACACCCATCCACACCCCCACCCACACCTCACAAACCCCTTCAAATACACCCGCCCACACCCACCCACACAACCCCACACCCACCTACATCCCCCACCCACCAACACCACACCCACACCCGCCCATGCACCCACACACCCCCACACCCACACACCCCACACCCACCCACAACCGCCCCCACATCCACACACACCCGCCCACACACAGCCACACCCACCCTCACCTCACAACCCCTTCAAATACACCCCAGACACCCTTCTCCCACGCTCCTACACCCACCCACACCCGCTCCACCCCCACACCACACCCACACCCGCCCACGCAGCCACACTCCAACTGCCTGTACGCGTGAACTACCCTTTCGACAGACGTGGCCACGGACGGTCGATCTTTCGGGCCGTTGTTAAAGTGGTACTGGGAGGGCCGCTTGCCGTTCGCTTTTGCAGGCTTCCTGTCTTCGTTTCTCTGTTTCTTTTGGCTTTGCTTTGTTTGTGTGGGTGTCTTTTTTTGCTTTCTTCGTTTTTCTGTTTC
>NC_091564.1:38426193-38431193 GCF_042767895.1 Penaeus vannamei | reverse complement strand
CACTTATCACTTACAGATACACTTATCCCTTACAGATACACTTATCACTTACAGATACACATCACTTTCAGACACTTTTACTACTTTCAGATACACTTATCACTTACAGATACACTTATCACTTACAGATACGCTTATCACTTACAGATACACTTATCACTTACAGATACACTTATCACTTACAGATACACTTATCACTTACAGATACACTTATCACTTACAGATACACTTATCACATATAGATACACTTATCACTTACAGATACACATCACTTTCAGACACTTTTACTACTTTCAGATACACTTATCACTTACAGATACACTTATCACTTACAGATACACTTATCACTTACAGATACACTTATCACATATAGATACACTTATCACTTACAGATACACATCACTTTCAGACACTTTTACTACTTTCAGATACACTTATCACTTACAGATACACTTATCACTTACAGATACACATCACTTACAGATAAACTTATCACTTACAGATACACTTATCACTTTCAAACACTTTTTACCACTTTCAGGCACACTTATCACTTACAGATACACTTATCACTTTCAGACACTTTTTTACCACTTTCAGACACACTTATCACTTACAGATACACTTATCACTTTCAGACACTTTTTACCACTTTCAGACACACGTATCACTTACAGATACACTTATTACTTTCAGACACCTTTTACCACTTTCAGACACACTTATCACTTACAGATACACTTATCACTTTCAGACACTTTTTACCACTTTCAGACACACTTATCACTTACAGATACACTTATCACTTTCAGACACTTATTACCACTTTCAGACACACTTATCACTTACAGATACACTTATCACTTTCAGACACTTTTTACCACTTTCAGACACACGTATCACTTACAGATACACTTATCACTTTCAGACACTTTTTACCACTTTCAGACACACGTATCACTTACAGATACACTTATCACTTTCAGACACTTTTTACCACTTTCAGACACACGTACCACTTTCAGACACTTTTAACCACTTTCAGACACACGTATCACTTTCAGACACACTTATCACATTCAGACACTTTTTACCACTTTCAGACACACGTATCACTTTCAGACACTTTTAACCACTTTCAGACACACGTATCACTTTCAGACACACGTATCACATTCAGACACTTTTTACCACTTTCAGACACACGTATCACTTTCAGACACTTTTTACCACTTTCAGACACACGTACCACTTTCAGACACTTTTAACCACTTTCAGACACACGTATCACTTTCAGACACACGTATCACATTCAGACACTTTTTACCACTTTCAGACACACGTATCACTAATCCAGTCTCATTACTGCCTGGAATTTCACTAATACTTTCCGTTCAGACCGGATTGGCCATTCATAGTTGGCCGATAAGTCCTAGAAATAAAAATTCAAGAAATAGTGATTCTGTCCTGAAATCATTTCGTGAAATCGGTCCGTAATGGATTTTATTTTTTGAATTTCCTTTCGTAAGAACAGCTATCCGGTTCATTAATTTTTTTCCGAATAAGCTTTTAGACATATGTGGAAAAGATATATATATTTTTTTCCCTCGCGCAATACTTTTAATTTATTTTTTTTTATTTTATGTTTTCAAAAAAAAAAAAAAAAAAAAATCTAGATTGTTTTAAATCAAAATAGAGAGTTAATTAAAACGTCGGAACAGACTAAATACAACGCGTGTATTTTGTTGTTGGACGCCATATAAGTTACTGCAGGATGGTAGTTAATAGTTTGTTAATTTGCTTCTTAATTAGGCTATGAGTATGCAAAACGCTAGGCTTTGCATTTTGCGCAGTGGAAAAAAGTTATTGCTAATTACGGTTATACATTAATATCCATAAAACCTGGTATGAAGCATAAAAAGTCTGGGATTTGTCAGGCGATATACACGTGTACATGTGTGTATGTATAGATATAATGTATATATATATATATATATATATATATATATATACATATATATGTATATATATGTATATATGTATATATATATATACATATATATATATATATATACATATATATATATATATATATATATATATATATATATATATATATATATATATATATATATATATATATATAGTTACATATATTCATACATACATGCATGCATACATATCTATATCTATCTATCTATATACATATATATGTATATGTATGTATATGTATATATATGTATATATGAGTATATATGAATATATGTGTATATATAATATAAATAAATATGTAAATATATTTACATATATATATATATATATATATATATATATATATATATACATGTACACACACACACACACACACACCCACACACACACACACACACACACACACACACACACACACACACACACACACACACACACACACACACGCATGTATATATAAACATAAACATATATAATGTATGTGTGTGTATACATATATATATATATATATATATATATATATATATATATATATATATATATATATATATATATACATACATATGTATATACATACATACATATGAGTATACATATATATATATATATATATATATATATATATATATATATATATATATATATATACATATATATATATATACACACACACATTTTTTCAGCTGCAGTGACATACCTGAAAAATATGCAAATGCAGCAGAGCTCAGCAAAGCGCCGGTGAGTAAATATGGAAATGTTAACACTCGAGCGACAGGCTGGTTGGGTGATGCTATTCGTTGAGAAATGTATTATATGATAATTCGGATGAGTATCATGTCCTTTCATGTATACGTATGCATATACGTACATACATATACACAAACATAAACCTCATGTCTTTAAAGTGTATACGTATACATATACGTACATACATATACACAAACATAAACCTCATGTATTTTCATGTATACGTTCACATATACGTACATACATATAGACAAACATAAACCTATCCCCCCACCCAGAGAGAGATGGACACACACACACACACTTACACACACACACACACACACACACACACATACACACAAACACACACACACACACACACATACACACACACACACTTACACACACACACACACTTACACACACACACACACACACACACACACACACACACACACACACACACTCACTCACTCACTCACTCACACACACACACACACACACACACACACACATGTATGTATGTATCATAAAGAGAAAATAGAGACTGAGAGAGAGATGGCGAAGAGAATAATTTAGAAATATTTCTAGAATGCCAGAAAATGATACCTATTTTATTTCATTTCAGTCTCCCAGTTGCAGCCATAATTCTGAACTACTAAATTTCTTCAGCGTCATTTTAAGACAAATGATTAATCCTTGTCCCCGAAACAACACAAGGAAACGTGGAGAATTATCATAATATACGTTTCAAGCAACATTAAGGCGGTTTATGTTGAGTCAGCGAGTTTCAAATTTTAAGGCTAGGTCAGTAGCAACTGGAGGAGGTGTCATGGCGTCTGTTTTAATGATTGTTCAATGAAAATATAACCATTATCCTCATTATTTTCCATCCTTTTTGAAAATTGAAAAGACCAAAATGATCGACCATATTCACAAAGCACCCGTAACTTTTGTGACGTCATCAAAATAAACCCCATGTGTTTTTTTTTTGTTTTTTTTTCCAAATATAGAATCAGACGCCATGACACCTTCCTCGAGTTGCTGCTGATCTAGCCTTTCCCGAGTTTCAAAGCCTTGGTGCCGAGAGAGAGAGAGAGAGAGAGAGAGAGAGAGAGAGAGAGAGAGAGAGAGAGAGAGAGAGAGAGAGAGAGAGAGAGAGAGAGAATTTACTCCAAGAACAAATGCTAAGCAGGTAATTTCTCTTCTTGGTAAAAAAAAAGAAATAAATAAATAAATAAATAAATAAAAAGGAAACGTAATCTGACCCTTTTATTCTGCAAAACCGACCTGGAAAAAGTCTGGGGAAGGCCTATGGAAGAAAAAATGAAATATCGTCAACGGTAATACTATTGTTATCTTTATCATAATAATCAGAGCATTGCCGTCGAAAGGTTAGGGAATACTTGACCAAAGCATTGCAGATATTGTAAAAGAAATAGACGAATGTGATTTGAATTAAGAATGAAGAGAGAGAGAGAGAGAGAGAGAGAGAGAGAGAGAGAGAGAGAGAGAGAGAGAGAGAGAGAGAGAGAGAGAGAGAGAGAGAGAGAGAGAGGGCGGGGAGGGAGGGGGGGAGGGAGGGAAGGGGGGCACAGAGAAAGAGAGAAACACACACACATACACACACACACACACACAGAAAGAGAGAGTGAGAGAGAAAATTTACTCCAAAAATTAATGCTAAGCAGATTTTCGAAGTAAACACATTATTCCAAAGTAATTTCTCTGCTTGGTAAAAAAAAAAAAAAAAAAAAAAAAAAAAAGTAATCTGACCTTTTATTCTGCATTTTTTTTTATAAGCAATTTTATTTGGAGTTAGAATTCTAGAAATTAATTTTCACTAATTTTCATTTAGGTTCGTATCCTAAAGCAGACCTCCAGACAAGCTGACATACAAGAATTAAATCTTCCTTGTACCAGAATATAACTTCTTACACAAAGGAAATAGTATATTCTTCGGTAAATACCATTCAATAATCACATGTCTTTTACCTAAATTATTAAAATCCTTTTTAAAGATACGACTATGAAAAGAATATCACTTAAAATATATGGCAGAAATACAAAATAGTTTTTATATTGTGAGTACAGATCGACTAGTAAATAATCACTTAGAATACTTTAATTCATTGTCCTATCTTTCAGAAACAATGAATTAAGTTATTTTAAGAAATGTTAAATTGTTATTTGAATTACACTAAAAAAACAGTGCACTCGAGCAGGCAAAAGTGAAAAAGGAAAGAGTTGCCAATGTTCGCCAGATAAACCTTTTCTCT
>NC_091564.1:38411193-38413693 GCF_042767895.1 Penaeus vannamei | reverse complement strand
CGATAACATGTGACACTCATAACGAAAATACGAAATTCTACGACATACTGGGATATATCAGGAGGATGAAACAGCCTGTTGGTTTTTATTTGTTATGAAGTTATTATTCTTTCGGTGTTGTTTCAAAGGTTAAAGAGCTTCAAAAAACAACTACAGCAACAACAACAGCTGCATCAGCATCAGCAGCAGCAGCAACAACAACAACAACAGCAACAACAACAGCTACAACAGCAGCAACAACAACAACAACAAGACAACATCAACAATAACAGCAACAACAACAACAACAGCAGCAACAACAACAACGACAACGACAACAACAACAGCAACAACAACAACAGCAACAACAACAGCAAAATAAATGTTAAAGTATGTGTGACAGATAGGATATAAATAGAAGGATTTCAGTCGTTTTGTACAAAACAGGAATAACTTCAAACGATAAGCTTTCACTAAATCTTTAAAATAATGGTGTGTACGTATGATTGCAATTTAATATCATAATACAAAGGATGTGATTGGTCGGTTCCCTTTACATAAGAAAAAGGATAAGAAAAAGGAGAATAACAAGAACAATTAAAAAACTGAAATAAAACAAAAGAGAAAAAAGAGAATAGAAATACATATATTCAGTCAGAAATACATCAATTTCTGAGAAAGATATAATCAAACAGGTTAAATACAGCTTTTATTCAGTGAAGATGTACATTCTCATTCATACCTTTTCTACATTTATTGCAGTAAATAGTGCTCAATGTCTGTCTACGTAAATGTAATTAAACCAAAAATACTTACCAAAAAATGCAATTCTTTGGAAACTCGGTTCTTGAAAAATTGGTGGATTTTTGAATTATTTATTGTAGATTTTGTTCCAAGGTTTGATGTACAATGATTTACAGATAAGTTTGTTCCATTTGTATATAGTCGGTAATTGCTTGGAGATAAGATATTCATGGAAATGCGAAAGTGGATTTTGAATTGTGTGTGTGTGTGTCTGAGACGATGACATTTCCTTTAAAATCAAATGAGAATATATTCAATAAATACAAGTAGAAATAAATGAAACAACGCTTATTTTAGAGGCATGAATTATCGTTTATAAGAAAATCTTTTAAATCTATCAAATTAGAACATTGTCTTATATATGAAAAAGCAATGAAGCTCATACCATGTTCGGAATCCTGAAAAAATGGCTACATATCGAGTAAAGATTTTCTTCCCGCCAAAAGTGTCCGTTTTCTCAGAACCTAAATTCAAATCCAGAAAACGATTTATGTAAACGTTTTCCTCTAGTTATAGTTTCCTTGTTTTACTCGAATGATAATAAATAAACGTTTTCCTAACGTTAATATGTTGGTTAATCAGATAGATAAACTTTTCGAAATACATATATTTTTTTTAGAAACCATCCACGTATTAAAGGATTCATAGGATTCGAACAAGTGGACGCGTTTAACCCTCGCTTTCCCATGATTTTCTACAAGCGGTTTGTCCGAATTCTTGCATAACAGGAAATTTGACGATTGGGTATATTCACTGGGAGAAATTGCATCAGCTTTAGAGATTTTCTTTTATTTTTGGTAACGAATGGGGAGGAATATCATAATTGGGATGTGAAGGAGGATTTGGAGAGGAGAGAAAGGGAGAAGATGACGAGGATGGGGGGAAGGGAGGGTAGAGTGCGGGGGGAAGGGGAAGGGGAAGAGGGTGGGGGGGAGGGAGGATAGAATGTGGGGGGGGGAGGAGAAGGGGAAAGGTGAAAAGGTATAGAAGAAGATGTGGGGAGATAAGAGAGTGTTGAGGAAAGAGGGTGTGGAAGAAGGGGGGGAGGGTCGGGTGAGGGGGAGGAAGGGGACAGTGAGGGTTGGAAGAAAGGACGGTAGTGTGGAGGGGAAAATGGAAGGGGGGAAGAGAAAGAGGGTGAGGGAGAGGGGATCGACGAGGGAGGGTTTGGGGGGGGGGAAGAGGAAGAGAGAGACGGTGAGGGAGAGGGGATCGACGAGGGAAGGTGGGAGTGGGAGGAGAAGAGGATGAAGGAGAGGGGATCGAGACGAGGGTGAGGGGGGGGGAGGGAAGAGGGTGAGGTGAGGGTGGGGAGGAGGAAGAGAAAGAGGGTGAGGGAGAGTAGATCAACAAGGGAGGGTAGGGGGAGGCGGAAGGGGAAGAGAAAGAGAGTGAGAGAAAAGGGTTCGACAAGGAGGGGGAGGGTAGGGGAAGAGGGTGAGGTGAGGGGGTAGGGGTAGGGGGGGTCAGATTTAAAGGTCAGACGTGCCATAAACACCGAAGCTTAATGTACCTCTCGGAAGTTCTCTCGAGACTTCACAGAATTCACAAAACCTGTTATCCCTTTTTTTTTATTCTTTTTTTTTTAATAATTTAATTTTTCATGATTTAATTCTTTAAAAAAACACGCGTTGTTAATGCATCTCTTGAACCTTACGGAATGGTCTAGAACTCCAGAACCTTTTTGGAGGGTTCAGTTTATGTTTTACTTAATAAT
>NC_091564.1:38401193-38403693 GCF_042767895.1 Penaeus vannamei | reverse complement strand
CCTATTAGTCAAAAAAAAAAAAAATCCACAAAAACAAGGCAAAAAAAAAAAAAAAAAAAAAACATCACACCCTACACCTAAACACAACGCAAAGAAGCATCATCCTACGCCAAAAATCCTGATCACCGGCAAAAGATTCGATATAAAGAGAATTATCAATGCGGAATATCAAAAATATAAAAAATATCAAGAATATCAAAAGAACATTCAAACCAGGCCAGTATTCCAAAATGATTAAACATGATCCTATTAGCAAAAAAAAAAAAAAAAAATCCACCACAAAAGCAAGACAAAAAAAAAGAAAAAAAAAATCCACCACAAAAACAAGGCAAAAAAAAAAAAAAAAAAAAAAACACCAAAAAAACAAGGCAAAAAAAAAAAAAATCCACAAAAACAAGGCCAAAAAAAAAAAAAAAAAAAAAAAACATCACACCCTCCACCTAAACACAACGCAAAGAAGCCTCATCCTACGCCAAAATCCTAATCACCGGCAGAAGATTCGATATAAACAGAATATCAAACCAGGCCATTATTAAAAAATGATTAAACATGATCCTATTAGCCAAAAAAAAAAAAAAATCCACCACAAAAACAAGGCAAAAAAAAAAAAAAACAAACAAACAAACAAAAAAAAACATCACACCCTTCACCTAAACACAACGCAAAGAAGCCTCATCCCACGCCAAAAATCCTGATCACCGGCAAAAGATTCGATATAAAGAGAATATCAAACCAGGCCAGTATTAAAAAATGATTAAACATGATCCTATTAGCAAAAAAAAAAAAAAAAAATCCACCACAAAAACAAGGCAAAAAAAAAAAAAAAAAAAAAAAGAAAGAAAGAAAAAAAAAAAACATCACACCCTCCATATAAAAAACACAACGCAAAGAAGCATCATCCTACGCCAAAAATCCTGATCACCGGCAAAAGATTCGATATAAAGAGAATATCAATGCGCGCCTTGAATGTTAATCAGCGCCGTTCTAATATTCTCTCTGCGAGCCGGGCCAATGGCGAGTGGATTTCATATCATAATTATTCTATCATGCTGACACAGTCGGTATTTTTTGTCGTCTCTGTGGTTGTTTCTCATTTAAGGGAGAGGGAGGGAGAGGGAGAGGGAGAGGGATGGATGGATGGAGAGGGGGGGAAGAGGGAGGGAGGGATGGAGAGGGGGGGGAGAGGGAGGAAGGAAGATAAGAGAGAGAGAGAGAGAGAGAGAAGGAGGGAGAGATGGAGAGAGATGGGGAGAGAGAGAGAGAGCAAAAGGAGAGAGAGAGAGAGAGAGAGAGAAAGAGAAAGAGAAAGAGAAAGAGAAAGAGAAAGAGAAAGAGAAAGAGAAAGAGAAAGAGAAAGAGAAAGAGAAAGAGAAAGAGAGAGAGAGAGAGAGAAGGTAAATTTCCGCCCGGTACAGGAAATTATTTTGGGAAAATAATGAGCAGAATCGCTATTTAATTTACAAGGCGATTGGAATAAAATAAATGAACTATATGGATGACTATTACAATGGGAGGAACTAATCAACCTAATATTTGTTTTTGATACCTTGTAATCAAATCAGTATTCCTCTATGTAAAAAAGAGAGAGAAATTTTTTTTTTACAAATCAGTTCAGTTTCCACTTATGTAAAAAAAAGAAAGAAAGAAAGAAAAACTAATATCTTTTGTGAACATCTTTTTTTTTCGTCTAGGGTGAAAAATTAACGTATTTTCCTATACCATTCCAACCAGGCCATTATTAAAAAATGATTAAACATGATCCTATTAGCCAAAAAAAAAAAAAAAATCCACCACAAAAACAAGGCCAAAAAAAAAAAAAAAAAAAAAAAAAAACATCACACCCTCCACCTAAACACAACGCAAAGAAGCCTCATCCTACGCCAAAAATCCTGATCACCGGCAAAAGATTC
Source organism: Penaeus vannamei (assembly GCF_042767895.1). Taxonomy (NCBI): domain Eukaryota; kingdom Metazoa; phylum Arthropoda; class Malacostraca; order Decapoda; family Penaeidae; genus Penaeus; species Penaeus vannamei. The sequence goes on along the minus strand of NC_091564.1, from coordinate 38,401,783 downwards.
GATATAAAGAGAATTATCAATGCGCGCCTTGAATGTTAATCAGCGCCGTTCTAATATTCTCTCTGCGAGCCGGGCCAATGGCGAGTGGATTTCATATCATAATTATTCTATCATTCTATCATGCTGACACAGTCGGGTTTTTTTGTCATCTGTCTCTGTGGTTGTTTCTCATTTAAGAGAGAGAGAGGGAGAGGGAGGGAGGTAGGGATGGAGAGGGAGAGAGGGAGAGGGGGGGAGGGATGGAAGGAGGGAGGGAGGGAGGTAGGGAGGGAGAGAGAGAGAGAGAGAGAGAGAGAGAGAGAGAGAGAGAGAGAGAGAGAGAGAGAGAGAGAGACAGAAAGAAAGAGAGAGAGAGAAAGAGAGACAGAGAGAGAGAGAGAGAAAGAAAGAGAGAGAAAGACAGAAAAAGAAATAGAGAGAAAGAAAGAGACAGAGAGAGAGAGTGAGATAGAGAAAAAGAGAGACAGAGAAAGAAAGAGAAAGAGAAAGAGAAAGAGAAAGAGAAAGAGAAAGAGAAAGAGAGAGAGAAGGTAAATTTCCGCCCGGTACAGGAAATTATTTTGGGAAAATAATGAGCAGAATCGCAATTT
>NC_091564.1:38391193-38393693 GCF_042767895.1 Penaeus vannamei | reverse complement strand
TCCGGTCCTCCCTCCCCCGTAACTGAATACAAGATATATTATTTTTCAAAAAAAAAAAAAGAAAAAGAAAGAAAGAAAGGAAGAAAGAAAAGAAAGAAAGAAAGAGAGAAAGAAAGAAAGAAAGAAAAAGAAAAGAAAGAAAAAGAAAGAAAGAAAAGAAAAGAAAAGAAAAAGAAAAGAAAAAGAAAAAGAATGCAAAAGAAAATAAAAGAAAAGGAAGAGGAAAACAAAAGAAAAGAAAAGAAAAGGAAGAAGAAGAAGAAGAAAAAAAAAAATATATATCTTGCCGTTTCACTTGAGATTCCTTGAAGCCTCTCCCTATAATTTAGTGTCAGTTTCCGACATCTTTAAGCCACAAAAACATACTTAAGAATGAAAAAAGAATAAGGAAGTAAAAGAAAACACCCGTTTTCCCAACCGAACATAATAGGAATGAAAAAACAAAAAAACCTGCTTTTGCAATTGCAGGATGACTCCTCTCTGCATTGTTGCAACGATAACAAGGACAGGAGTATACTGCAATTTCGCTTTAGATCATTTCTCTTACTATTGCTTCTTGTTTATGTCACTCGATGAAAAAAAAGAAAAAAAGAAAATGAAAAAAGAAAGAAAAACGAAATCTTGTTTTGTTAATATTTGATTAATTTCTGAAATACGAAGTTTATCTACTTTATAAGATTTATTGGTATCATTTATTTATTATATATCATATATTAGTATATGATTTGTTAATGTATGAGATCTGTCCATATACTTATTGATATTAAATATTGTATTACTGGGATTCAATTTATTATCTGATTTGTATAGAGACTTATTTAGAAATCGTCTTAAAAACTAATGTTATTGCGATTGAATCCTCCTCCTCGATGTCTATTGTGAAAATAACGCATCTCTTTTGTTTTGTTTTTATTCTGGAACCGAATCCGATCCTTTAACCCTAAGAGTTTTGACATTTATAGTCGCCGGAGATGGAATACGGACGTTTTTAAAAGCCAGTTCAAAAGAGCTATAAATCGGCATTAATCTTCTGAATCGTCCATTACACGAAAGAAAGAGAGAAAGGAAGATAGACAGAAAGTATAAAACTTTGTCTTCCTCTTTCTCTCTGATCTGTAATAGGTTCGGGAATGCCTTCAAAACTCGTAGTTTGTTTACCTATGAATTCGTCTATACTTGCGCCTCCTAACTTCCATCCCTTAATTTGAATATTCTTTTTTTTTACAGATTTTTTTTACAGATTTTTCCCTCTGATCTTCTTCATTGCCAAAGACCTCTTTTTTTTCTTTTTTTCTCCTTTTCTCAAATTAAGTGGAATTCGTTTCGGGAATCGGAGCTCTGATTTCTTTTTTCTTTTTTCTTTTTTCTTTTTTCTTTTTTCTTGCGTTATCATCATCCTCGTTGACGTCTTCCTTCGTTTTTCAGCGAATCTTTCTTGCTTATGCCTCATTCGTTGTGTTTGATCTTGGGAATTCTTTACGTTCTTTTAATTCTTATTTTTCGTATTTTCTTTTTTTCTTTTTATTTTTTTGGGGGTTGGTTGTCTCGGTGTTTTTTATGAGGTTTAGATGATTCGTGAAGTCACTGTTATGAGTGTGTCGGTGGGGGGGGGGGGGGGGGGTATTTGTCTGTGTGTGTGTGTGTGTGTGTGTGTGTGTGTGTGTGTGTGTGTTTGTGTGTACGTGTGTGTGTGTGTATGTGTGTGTGTGTGTGTGTGTGTGTGTGTGTGTGAGGTGTGTGTGTGTGTGTGTGTTTGTGTGTGAGGTGTGTGTGTGTGTGTGTGTGTGTGTGTGTGTGTGTGTGTGTGCGTGTGTGTGTGTGCGTGTGTGCGTGTTTGACAGACAGACAGACAGACAATATTTTTTTCCTATTTTCTTTTTTTGGTTCGAAATCTAGGTAATATTTCCCGATACCTTCTCCTTTATATCATTATAGTTATTTGTTTTTTTTCTTTCATACAACGTCAAATTACTCTTCCTGTTTCTTATGGATGTGGTTTATAAACTCATATAAATTCGTTTGATTGATATTACTTTTTTTGTTGTTATTTTTATGCCTTAATCTCACGACCTTTATGATATTTTTTTCTCTAAATTTCCGATATTACTCAATTATCTAATTTTCTTTACTCTCCAATCCAGCCATTTAATTTATTCACATATGCTATTATCGATAAATGTTTTGTCATCATTTTTCCTCATTCTCCCCCCCCCCCCCGCTACACGTTATTTGCACTTGTATTTACTTGTATTTATTAGTTATTTGTATTTACTTGTATTTATTTGTACTTGTTATTTGCACTTGTGAAGATGATTTATTTATTAAAGACAAGGTTATTAGGCACATTATTGATACGGTAATGCGTTAAATAATGCATAATCCGCTTGTATTATTCATTAACATTCGCACGGAGATTGGAATGAATGAATGTCTTGTATTATTCACTGTCATCTGTACGTGAGTGAAGATCAATCAGCTTCTTGTATTTTACTGTATTCAT
>NC_091564.1:38378693-38383693 GCF_042767895.1 Penaeus vannamei | reverse complement strand
CTTTCTGTCTTTGTCTTTCCCTCTCGCCCTCCCTCCCTCCCCCCCCCTCTCTCTCTCTCTCTCTCTATCCATCTATCTCTCTCTATCTCTCTCCCCTCCCTCCCTCTCTCCCTCCCTCTCTCACTCACTCTGTCTCTCTCCCTCTCCCTCTCCCTCTCTCTCTCTCTCTCTCTCTCTCTCTCTCTCTCTCTCTCTCTCTCTCTCTCTCTCTCTCTCTCTCTCTCTCTCTCTCTCTCTCTCTCTCTCTCCTCCCTCCCTCCCTCTCCCTCCCTTCCTCCCTCTCACTCATTCACTCACTCACTCTCTCTTTCTCTCCCTTCCTCCCTCCCTCCTTCTCACTCTCTCTCTCTCTCCTCCCCCTCCCCCCTCTTTCTCTCTCTCTCTCTTCCCCTCTGTCTCTCTCTCTCTCTTTCTCTCTTTCTCTCTTTCTCTCTCTCTCTCTCTCTCTCTCTCTCTCTCTCTCTCTCTCTCTCTCTCCCTCCCTCCCTCCCTCCCTCTCTCTCCCTCCCTCCCCCCCTCTCTCCCTCTCTCTCCCTCCCTCCCTCTCCCTCTTTCTCTCTCTCCCTCCCTCCCTCTCACTCACTCTCTCTCTCCCCTGTGGTTCTTGTTTTCAATTCTCCCCTTCCCCTCTCTTTGGTGTTTCACGTTTCCACTTGGTTGATAAAGCTCAGGCCAAAGTTATTTTAGGAATGCCTTTCTATTTGATATATTTCTATTTTAAGTTGAAATCTATTAAATATATCTTATTCACTGTCTATATCCAGATTAATTTTTTTAAACGTATTATTTCACTCTCCAATTCTGTATAACTGGAATATTTCCTATCCATAGCTATCTAAACACGCACATCTATCAACTTATCTATCTATCACTATCTAAACACACACATAAACTTATCTATCTATCACTCTATCTATACACACACATATATCAATTTATCTATCTATCACTCTACCTATACACTCATCTATCAGCTTATCTATCTATCACTATCTAAACACACATCTATAATCTTATCTATCTATCACTCTATCTAAACACACATCTATCAACTTATCTATCTATCACTATCTAAACACACATCTATCAACTTATCTATCTATCACTCTATCTATACACACACATCTATCAACTTATATATCTATCACTCTATCTAAACACACATCTATAATCTTATCTATCTATCACTCTATCTATACACACATCTATCATCTTATCTATCTATAAATCTATCTAAACACACATCTATCAACTTATCTATCTATACAAACACTTATTATATTATCTATCTATCACTCTATCTATACGCACCCATATATCAACTTATCTATCTATCATTCTATCTATACACACATCTATCAAGCTATCTATCTATCACTCTATCTATCAACTTATTTATTTATCACTCTATCTAAACACACATATATCAACTTATCTATCTATGCAAACACTTATTATATCATCTATCTATCACTCTATCTATACGCACCCATATATCAACTCATCTATCTATAAATCTATCTTTACAAACATCTATCGATATATCGGTAAATCTGCCTAACCGGAATATTCCCTATGGATATTAACCTTTCTTTTACCTCATAAATCTTAAAGAAAACAGACAAATAAATAGAAGAATGGGAGAAGAAAAGACGAAACATTTATCAATCTATTTTTCTTTCGAATATTTTTTTCTCGAATAATTGTTATTTATCTTTATCTATTTATGTGCAGCTGCTGCCTACACGTATACTTGCAAAACATATTACACCACCATATAATTCATTCAACACTGTATACATGCAACCCACAATGCAACAGTTTATGTTCTACCAATATATATATATATATATTATATATATATATATATATATATATATATATATATATATATATATATATATATGTATATAAAGGCTGGGTCAGTTTTGTTTAGCTGTTCTGGGCAAAATCTTGAATTCTCTTATTCTCCCGGCTAAAAACACCTGCATTGTCTATTTACCTACTTACCTACCTATCTACTTACTTATCTACCTACCTTCTTAGCTACCTAACTACCTACCTTCTTTGCTACCTAACTACCTACTTACCTACCTTCCTAACTACCTACTTACTGATCTACCTACCTACTTAACCATATACCTACCTACCTACTTACCTACATACCTACCAAACTACCTACTTACCGACCTACCTACGTACCTACCTAACCACCTACTTATATACCTGCCTACTTACCTAAATACCTACTTACATACCTACCTACCTACTTACATACCTACCTTCCTAACTACATACCTACCTACCTACTTACCCATCTATCTATCTATCTATTCATCGCCACCCATGTCAGTCAATCTATGTCTATACACCCATATATCTATCTATCTATGTATTTCTCTTTACCCACGTAAATCTATGTATATATGTTAAAGGGAATACGGGAAATTAGGGATTACACGTAAATCCTGAAATAATCCGGGATTTTACGTAATCGCTGTGACCAAAGGTAAATACAGGTATTACGTGATTTATAAAAGAAAGAAAGAAAGAAAGAAAAGAAAGAAAGGGAGAAAGAAAGAAAATAAATAAATAAATAGATAAAGAAATAGATAAACAAAGAAAGAAAGAAAAAGAAAGAAAGAAAGAAAAAGAAAGAAAGAAAGAGAGAAAGAAAGAAAAAGAAAGAAAGAAAGAAAGAAAGAAAGAAAGAAGAAAGAAAGGAAAAGAAAAAGAAAAAGAGTAGAAAAAGAAAAAGAAAAAGAAAAAGAAAAGAAAAGAAAAAGAAAAGAAAAAGAAAAAGAAAAAGAAAAAGAAAAGAAAAAGAAAAGAAAAAGAAAAAGAAAAGAAAAAGAAAAAGAAAAAGAAAAAGAAAGAAAGAAAGAAAAAGAAAAAGAAAAAAGAAGAAAAGAAGAAGAAAAAAAAAAGAAAAAAGAAAAAAGAAAAGAAAAAAAGAAGAAAAGAAAAAAAGGAAAAAAATAAAAAAATAAAAAAAGAAAAAGAAAAAAAAGAAAAAAAAAGAAAGAAAAGAAAAAAACAACAACAACAAAAAACAAAGAACAGTTTATATGGCATATCAATAATGCATTGACTTCAAAATGTTAGAATATATCTGCAGGAAACTATGAGATAATATGACAGGAAGGAGGAAAAAATTGGTCACACAGATTATATATAAAATCCCTGATCATTTTAGGGCTTACGTGTAATCCCTAGTTTCACATATTTCCTGTAACATATATACATATACATTAATTTATCTATTTTTCTTTATATTTATCAGTCTATCTACCTAGATGTCTAATAATCTATCGATTTTTTTTGTCTATCCATCTGTATAATCTATCGATTTTTTTAGTGTATCCATCTGTCTAATCTATCTATCTATTTATCTATGTATCTATCAGTATATCTATCTATAAACACATCTCTTTATCTCTATATATATTTACCTATGCAAATATCTATTATTTGATCTATCTATAACACACAGATCTATCTATCTCTACACATGTCTAATAATCTATCGATCTATACACATCTCTCTGTCTATCTGTACACTAATATGTCTATCACTCTATCTATTTATACACACATCTATTTTTCAATCTCTCAGTACACACATTTATCTGTTTATCATCTATTTATATACACATCTGTCAATTTATCTATCAGTCTATACATACATCTATCAATCTATCTATCTGCACACACATTTATCGAATAATCTATCTGTCAATCAATCTATCAAACTATCTATCATTCTATACACAAATCTATCAATTAATTTGGAAATTCATGTCTTAGTCACTCTATTAATACATTCATCTATCAAGCATCTATCTATCTATACACACATTAATAAATCTATCTATCTATACACACATTAATAAATCTATCTATACACACATTAATAAATATATCTATCTATACACACATTCATAAAGCTACCTATCTATACACGCATTAATAGATATATCTATTTATACACATCTATAAATCTATCAACATCTATCTACCTATCTATATATACACACATCTATCTACCTATCTGTACACAATATCTACTAATCAATATATACACGCAACTATCTATCTATCTACATACATCTATAAATCTGTCAATCTGTACATATATCTATCTACATGTCTATCTAAACACACATCTACTCATCAATCTATAACACATATCTATCTATCTATCAGTACACACATCTATCCACTTATCTATCTATACTCACTTTCTATCCACCTATCTATCTATCTATACAACATCAATTTATCTATCTATCTAAACACACATCTATCTGTCCACCTATCTATCTATCTACACACATCTATCCACCTATCTATCTATCTATACACACATTTATCCACCTATCTATCTACACACATCTATCCACCTATCTATCTATACACATTCTATCCACCTATCTCTCTGTCTACACACACATCTATCTATCTATACACACTATCTATTATCTATCTTTACACACATCTATCCACCTATCTATCTATCTACACACATCTATCCAACCACTTACCTATCTACACACATCTATCCACCCACCTATCTATCTATCTACACACATCTCTCCACCTATCAATCTATCTACACACACATGTCTATCTATCTACCTACACACACATCTATCTATCCACCTACCTATCTATGTACACACATCTATCCACCTATCTATCTATCTACACACACACCTATCTATCCACCTATCTATCTACACATCCACCTAACTATACATATATCTATACACATTCTATCCACCTACCTCTCTGTCTACACACACATCTATCTATCTATACACACTATCTATTATCTATCTACACACATCCATCCACCCATCTATCTATCTACACACACATCTAACCACCTATCTATCTATCTACACACATCCATCCACCCATCTATCTATCTACACACATCTCTCCACCTATCAATCTATCTACACACACATCTATCTATCTATACACACATCTGTCTA
>NC_091564.1:38373693-38376193 GCF_042767895.1 Penaeus vannamei | reverse complement strand
TGTCTATTTGGATGTTTTATTGTATCGAAAAAAGCTGGTTTGACAACATGAAAAACGAGGGAAAAGTTTAATGGATACTGGATAAAATTTGTGGTTTGGTTAAAGATATTTGGAGGGGGGTTGGGGGGGGGGGGGGGGGGGGGGGGAAGTTGCTTGTGAAGGGTTTTTACTCTCTCTCTCTCCATTTTCCTCCTTTCTCTCTCTCTCTCTCTTCACCCTCCCCCTCCCCCCTTTTAACTCTCTCTCTCTCTCTCCATTCCCGTCCGTTCTCTCTCTTTTCACCCTCTCCCTCCCACCCTCTAACTCTCTCTCTCTCTCTCTCTCTCTCCCTCTCTCTCTCTCTCTCTCTCTCTCTCTCTCTCTCTCTCTCTCTCTCTCTCTCTCTCTCACACACACACACACACACACACACGCACACGCACACGCACACGTACGCACACACACACGAACACACACATACAAATGTACCAAATATAAATATAAATACAAATATAAATGTAATATGAATATAAATATAAATATAAATGTAAATATAAATATAAATGTACCAAACCCACCTATCTTAGACTCAAACCGCCACCCATTTCACCTCCACATCTTCAAGATTCACAATCGACTTAGAGAAAAAAAAACAGAGTAGAAGCCAAGGTCTAAGAACGAAGCAACAGAAATTAGAATATATTTTTGGCACTTAGAGAAAAAATCGACTTAGAGAATAAACAGAGAGTAGAAGCCAAGGTTCTCTCTCTCTCTCTCTCTCTCTCCTTCCCTCCCTCCCTCCCTCTCTCTCTCTCTCTCTCTCTCTCTCTCTCTCTCTCTCTCTCTCTCTCTCTCTCTCTCTCTCTCCCTCTCTCTCTCTCCCTCCCTCCCTCCCTCTCTCTCTCTTTCTCTCTCTCTCTCTGAATGAAGAAACAGAACTCATTAGAATAAATCTCTACCACTGGGGCTCTGTTTCCGTCCCCCGCTCGCCTCCCCACAATCGGTTATGAGTTTAAGTGGTCGTTAAATCTAATTTGCTTCTGGACAAATTAGCCAATTATTAGATCGTTAAGTCGTTCTTAGAGCGGTTGGAGTTGGGGGGGAGGGAGGGGGAGGGGGAGGGGAGAAGTGGCGATATAGCCCATTCTCCTTTTTGTTTGTTATTATTTTTTTTTATTGTGAATGTTATTTTTTTCCCGTGTATCATGTATACCTTTTATCACTTTTTTATTCACTGTTCTTTATTTTGCGGATACTGTTTATACCTTTTTGCAAGAATACAGAGGATGACGAAGGAAAAAACAGAAACATTTGACAACTACTCTAGGTAATTTAGCTACAACGTCAGTTGTAGCTAAATTAATTAGACGGACATGCATTAAATACAGAAATAAATGCACATCTATCAGTCTAAATTTACATATCTATTGGATAGATAGATAAAGGCATATCTATGAGAAAGAGAGATATGCATTTATATCTTTGTATACACATGTCCGTATATATATAAATATTTATAGGGTCTCACCTCACAAATATCAACGATCTGGCTACAACCTTATACCTTTTTAATTATTATTTATACCTTTTCTTTATTTCAGTTATCATTTATTCCTTTTTATTTATCATCTTTTATTGTGGATGACTTTTATACCTCTTTTATTCCCTTATATTTTTCATTATTTTCATTTATTATATTTTTAATATGTATACTTTTTTATTAATCTTTCTTTACATTGCGGATACTGTTACATAGCATAGGCCTATGTAAACCTCCTTCCCCAGTTTCTGTAGGACTATATCCTTGCCGTAAGGAAGTCACAGTTTCTCAAATATTCCCCAATTGTTCTTAAATTTTTAATATCTATACTTTTTCATTCATCTTTCTTTACATTGCGGATACTGTTACATAGCATAGGCCTATGTAAACCTCCTCCCTAGTTTCTGTAGGACTATATCCTTGACGTAAGGAAGTCACAGTTTCTCAGATATTTCCCAATTGTTCTCTCTTGATATCTATACTTTTTCATTCATCTTTCTTTACATTGCGGATACTGTTACATAGTATAGGCCTATGTGAACCTCCTTCCCCAGTTTCTGTAGGACTATATCCTTGCCGTAAGGAAATCACAGTTTCTCAGATATTTCCCAATTGTTCTTCAATTTTTAATATCTATAATTTTTTCATTCATCTTTCTTTATATTGCGGATACTGTTACATATTATAGGCCTATGTGAACCTCCTTCCCCAGTTTCTGTAGGACTATATCCTTGCCGTAAGGAAGTCACAGTTTCTCAGATATTTCCCAATTGTTCTTCTATTATTAATATCTATACTTTTTCATTCATCTTTCTTTACATTGCGGATACCGTTACATAGCATAGGCCTATGTAAACCTCCTCCCTAGTTTCTGTAGGACTATATCCTTGCCGTAAGGAAGTCACAGTTTCTCAGATATTTCCCAATTGTTCTTCCTTCTTGCTATCTGGTTCTTGGGTCTTTACATAATTGGGTTAACGG
>NC_091564.1:38356193-38361193 GCF_042767895.1 Penaeus vannamei | reverse complement strand
GAGAGAGAGAGAGAGAGAATGAGATTTGAATTTTTGATGATGTAAAAGAATGGTCTTTGGCTTACACGGTTTAATGGTGATGATATTCTATTCTAAGTTGTGAAGTTTTTTTTTTTTTTTTTTTTTTTCTTTTATACTTAGTGTATGTCTATATTCCATCAGAGAGTATGATTATGAAGTAAAGAGAGAGAGAGCGAGAGAGAGAGAGAGAGAGAGAGAGAGAGAGAGAGAGAGAGAGAGAGACAGAGAGAGAGAGAGAAAGAGAGAGAGAGAGAGAGAGAGAGAGAGAGAGAGAGAGAGAGAGAGAGAGAGACAGACAGACAGACAGACAGACAACAACGAGAAACAAGAGACAGAAAGAGAGAGAAAAGAAAACGTCCATAATACCCTGTACAATTTAGCACCCCAGAGGACGCTACTCCTCCGAAACAGAATGGAGAGCAGAGTGAAAACTCCCTTCAATCAGACTTCTTAATCAACAGCTAATTATTCTCCAAGGTATAATTCCCGAGGAGTTTTATTCACGGGGAAAACCTAATTCCATAGATTAAGTTGATGATCCGATTTGCCAGACGCGAGATCGGTCCCCATAGATGCAATTTTGGCCCCGCGGAGTGAATTTGAATCTTTGATGATGTAAAAGGTCTTTGGCTTACACGGTTTAATGGTGATGATATTCTATTCTAAGTTGTGAAGTTTTTTTTTTTTTTTTTCTTTTTCTTTTATACTTAGAGAGAGAGAGAGAGAGAGAGAGAGAGAGAGAGAGAGAGAGAGAGAGAGAGAGAGAGAGAGAGAGAGAGAGAGAGAGAGAGAGAGAAAGAATGAATTTGAATTTTTGATGATGTGAAAGGTCTTTGGCTTACACGGTTTAATGGTGATGATATTCTATTCTAAGTTGTGAGGTTTTTTTTTGTTTTTTTTTCTTTTTTCTTTTATACTTAGTGCATGTCTATATTCCGTCAGAGAGTATGATTATGAAGTAAAGAGAGAGAGAGCGAGAGAGAGAGAGAGAGAGAGAGAGAGATAAAGAGAGAGAGAGAGAGAGAGAGAGAGAGAGAGAGAGAGAGAGAGAGAGAGAGAGAGAGAGAGAGAGAGAGAGAGAGAGAGAGAGAGAGAGACAGACAGACAGAGAGAGAATGAGAGAGAGAGAGAGAGAGAGAGAGAGATAGAGAGAGAGAATGAGAGAGAGAGAGAGAGAGAGACAGACACAGCGAGAAACAGAGACAAAAAGAGCGAAAAGAAAACGCCCATAATACCCTGTACAATCTAGCACCCCAGAGGACGCTACTCCTCCGAAACAGAATGGAGAGCAGAGTGAAAACTCCCTTCAATCAGACTTCTTAATCAACAGCTAATTATTCTCCAAGGTATAATTCCCGAGGAGTTTTATTCACGGGGAAAACCTAATTCCATAGATTAAGTTGATGATCCGATTTGCCAGACGCGAGATCGGTCCCCATAGATGCAATTTTGGCCCCGCGGAGTGAATTTGAATCTTTGATGATGTAAAAGGTCTTTGGCTTACACGGTTTAATGGTGATGATATTCTATTCTAAGTTGTGAAGTTTTTTTTTTTTTTTTTTCTTTTTCTTTTATACTTAGAGAGAGAGAGAGAGAGAGAGAGAGAGAGAGAGAGAGAGAGAGAGAGAGAGAGAGAGAGAGAGAGAGAGAGAGAGAGAGAGAGAGAGAAAGAATGAACGTTTGAATTTTTGATGATGTGAAAGGTCTTTGGCTTACACGGTTTAATGGTGATGATATTCTATTCTAAGTTGTGAGGTTTTTTTTGTTTTTTTTCTTTTTCTTTTATACTTAGTGCATGTCTATATTCCGTCCAGAGAGTATGATTATGAAGTAAAGAGAGAGAGAGAGCGAGAGAGAGAGGAGAGAGAGAGAGAGAGATAAAGAGAGAGAGAGAGAGAGAGAGAGAGAGAGAGAGAGAGAGAGAGAGAGAGAGAGAGAGAGAGAGAGAGAGAGGAGAGAAGAGAGAGAGAGAGCAGACAGACAGAGAGAGAATGAGAGAGAGAGAGAGAGAGAGAGAGAGATAGAGAGAGAGAATGAGAGAGAGAGAGAGAGAGAGACAGACACAGCGAGAAACAGAGACAAAAAGAGCGAAAAGAAAACGCCCATAATACCCTGTACAATCTAGCACCCCAGAGGACGCTACTCCTCCGAAACAGAATGGAGAGCAGAGTGAAAACTCCCTTCAATCAGACTTCTTAATCAACAGCTAATTATTCTCCAAGGTATAATTCCCGAGGAGTTTTATTCACGGGGAAAACCTAATTCCATAGATTAAGTTGATGATCCGATTTGCCAGACGCGAGATCGGTCCCCATAGATGCGATTTTGGCCCCGCGGAGTGAATTTGAATCTTTGATGATGTAAAAGGTCTTTGGCTTACACGGTTTAATGGTGATGATATTTTATTCTGAGTTGTGAAGTTTTTTTGTTTTTTTTTTTCTTTTATACTTAGTGCATGTCTATATTCCGTCAGAGAGTATGAGTATGAAGTAGAGAGAGAGAGAATGAGAGAGAGAGAGAGAGAGAGAGAGAGAGAATGAATTTGAATTTTTGACGATGTAAAAGGTCTTTGGCTTACACGGTTTAATGGTGATGATATTTTATTCTAAGTTGTGAAGTTTTTTTGTTTTTTTTCTTTTTCTTTTATACTTAGTGTATGTCTATCTTCCATCAGAGAGTATGATTATGAAGTAAAGAGAGAGAGAGAGAGAGGAGAGAGAGAGAGAGAGAGAGAGAGAGAGAGAGAGAGAGAGAGAGAGAGAGAGAGAGAGAGAGAGAGAGAGAGAAAGAGAAAGAAAGAGAGAAAGGAAGAAAGAAAGACAGAGAGAGAAAGAGAGAGAGAGAGCAGAGAGAGAGAGAGAGAGAGAGAGAGAGAGAGAGCGAGAGAGAGAGAGAGAGACAGACAGACAGAGAGAGAATGAGAGAGAGAGAGAGAGAGAGAGAGAGAGAAAGAGAGAGATAGAGAGAGGGAGAGAGAGAGAGAGAGAGAGAGAGAGACACAGACAGACAGAGAGAGATTGAGAGAGAGAGAGAGAGAGAGAGAGAGAGAAAGAGAGAGAATGAGAGAGAGAGAGAGAGAGAGAGAGAGAGAGAGAGAGAGAGAGAGAGAGAGAGACAGACAGACACAGCGAGAAACAAGAAACAGAAAGAGAGAGAAAGAAATTCCCATAATACCCTGTACAATCTAGCACCCCAGAGGACGCTACTCCTCCGAAACAGAATAGAGAGCAGAGTGAAACCTCCCTTCAATCAGACTTCTTAATCAACAGCTAATTATTCTCCAAGGTATAATTCCCGAGGAGTTTTATTCACGGGGAAAACCTAATTCCATAGATTAAGTTGATGATCAGATTTGCCAGACGCGAGATCGGTCCCCATAGATGCAATTTTGGCCCCGCGGAGTGAATTTGAATCTTTGATGATGTAAAAGGTCTTTGGCTTACACGGTTTAATGGTGATGATATTCTATTCTAAGTTGTGAAGTTTTTTTGTTTTTTTTTCTTTTTCTTTTATACTTAGTGCATGTCTATATTCCGTCAGAGAGTATGATTATGAAGTAAAGAGAGAGAGAGCGAGCGAGAGAGAGAGAGAGAGAGAGGTAAGAGAGAGAGAGAGAGAGAGAGAGAGAGAGGTAAGAGAGAGAGAGAGAGAGAGAGAGAGAGAGAGAGAGAGAGAGAGAGAGAGAGAGAGAGAGAGAGAGAGAGAGAGAGAGAGAGAGAGAGAGAGATAAAATGAGAGAAAAAGAATGAGCAAGAGAGAGAGAAAGAGAAAGAGAGAGAGAGAGAATGAAAGAGAGAGAGAGAGAATGAGAGATATAAAGAATGAGCGAGAGAGAGAGAGAGAGAGAGAGAGAGAGAGAGAGAGAGAGAGAGAGAGAGAGAGAGAGAGAGAAAGCGAAAACCCAGCTCGTATCATTAAAACTTTAAAGACTGCTATTCATCTGGACCCCACCTCCTCGCTCTCCCCCCCAATAATCCTCCACCCCCTCCCCCCTCTTTTTCCTATCACATCTACCCTCTACCCCCCCACCTCCCACCCCCCTGGCCTCGCAAACACCTCCATCACTCCCCTCTTCTTTACTAACTTCCCCTCTTCCCTCTTATCTCCCTCTTCCACCCTTCACTCTCCCTTTCTTCACTCCCCCTCTCCTCTTACACTCCCTTCTTTCCTGCTTCCTTTTCCCCTCTCCTCCCGCTTTCCTCTAACAGTCCTTTCTCATCTTTTTCTTCTCTTCCTTTTCCCCTCTCACCACCCTATCCTTTCCCTCTTACACTCCTCTCCCATTTTTTCCCTCTCCCCTCTCTTTCTTCCCTTTCGTTCCCTCTCTCCCTTTCTCTTCTATTCTCCCTCTTTCCCTCTCGTTTACTCTCCCCTTCTTCTCCTTCCCTCTCGTCCCCCTTTCCGTCTCCTCTCCCTCCTACCTTTTCCCCTGCCCTCTCCTCTTCCTCTTCCCCTTCTATCTCGTCCCTCTCCCTCTTTCTTTTTCCCCTCGTCCCCTCTCGTCGTTTCTCCCTCTTCCTCTTCCCCTTCTATCTCGTCCCTCTCTCTCTTCCTCTTCCCCTCGTCCCCTCTCGTCGTTTCTCCCTCTTCCTCTTCCCCTTCTCCCTCTCGTCCCTCTACTCTTTCCCTCTCACCCCCTCTCCCTCTCCCTCTTCCGCTTCCCCTTCTCTCTTTTCCCTCTTTCCTCTCTCTCCCCCGCCCCTCTCCCTCTTCCTCTTCCCCTTCCCTCTTCCTTCCCCTCTCGTCCCTCTCTCTGTTCCTATCTCTCCTTCCCCTCTCCCTCTCCCTCTTCCTCCACACCCCCTCTCGTTCCCTCTCCCTCTCCCTCTTCCCCTTCCCTCCTATTCGTCCCCTCTCGCCTCTTCCTCTTTCCCTCTTCACCTCTCCCTCTCGTCCCCTTCCACTCTCCCTCTCGTCTCATCTCCCTCTCCCTCTTCCTCTCTCCCTCTCGTCTCATCTCCCTCTTTCCCTCTTCTTCT
>NC_091564.1:38338693-38351193 GCF_042767895.1 Penaeus vannamei | reverse complement strand
GCCGAGAAAGAAAGTCTCTCTGTCTGTCTGTCTGTCTGTCTGTCTGTCTCTCCAGCGAATTCTCCTCCGAGTCCCGACGTCTGAATCAAGCCCCATTACCTCCCTCATTAAAACTGAAATAGTTCATTTCTCTCCAGGTCGAGAAAGCTTTTGGGAAGGCTAGAGGGTAGTAGACGAAATCCATTCATATTCAAACTGGTGTTCTTCTCTTCTCTGTTCTTTGGAAACTTAACTTCTTCGCGAGGGAGAGAGAGAACAAGGGTGATACGAGTTTATGGGTCGACGTGTTTGTGTAAGTTTTCTGTGTACGTTTCCGTGAATGTACAGAGGCACAGATACGTAATGTTGAATATGAGTATTGTGCATGCGTAGACACACTCACACACGTATATATGTACACACACACACTTATATATGTACACACACACACTTATATATGTACACACACTTATATATGTACACACACACACTTATATATGTACACACACACACTTAAATATGTACACACACACACTTATATATGTACACACACACACACACACGAATACAGACACACACAAACACACACACACACACACACACAATCACACATATATATACATAGACATACACACATATATAGCCATACAAACATACATATACACACATTTGCGTACGAGGGTGAATGCACACGCTTGCATATCCAAGAATTAAAAAACAAGTCTCCAGGAACACTTAATTCCTTGCCATACCCTCATGAGAGCTGTCATTATTATTTCTAAAATTATCATTATTGTTATTATTATAAATTTTTTATAATTATAATAATTATAAGTCTCCAGGAACACTTAATTCCTTGCCATACCGCCATGAGAGCTGTCATTATTATTTCTAAAATTATCATTATTGTTATTATAAAAATAGTTATAATGATGAAAATAACAATAATAATTAGCTCCTTGGGTGTCCTCTCCGGTGAGTAATTATTATCATTATCATTATTGTTATAAAATTATCATTATTGTTATTATAAAAGTAGTTATAATGATGAAAATAACAATAATAATTAGCTACTTGGGTGTCTTTTCGGGTAAGTAATTCGTCTTAGAAACAAGATTCATCTGCGTCGAAAGTCAAGACGAGAGGTTTCTCAAGCGGAAGAGAAATAGAGAATTAAACGTGATGATGGGAGGGAATAAGAGAGAGAGGGAAGGGTAGAATTAAGAAGGGAAGAGGTGGAGAGGGAGAGAGGATAAAGATGGAGTTGTTATAGAATTAGGATAACATAAACGTGAAGATGGAGGGAATAAAGGAGAGAGGGAAGGGTAGAATTAAGAAGGGAGGGGGTGGAGAGGGAGAGAGGATAAAGAAGTTAATAAGAGAGGAATAGGGGATAAAGATGGTGTTACAGAATAATAACAGATAATTAAACGTGAAGATGAGGGAATAAAGGAGAGAGGGAAGGGTAGAATTAAGAAGAGAGGAGGGAGAGAGGAAGAGAGGATAAAGATGGCGTTGTTGTAGAATAGGGATAATGGGGGGAATAAAGGAGAGAGGGAAGTGTATAATTAAGAAGAGAGGAGGTGGAGAGGGAGAGAGGATAAAGAAGTTATTAAGAGAGGAGGTGGAGAGGGAGAGAGGATAAAGATGGTGCTGTGTAGAATAAAGAAAACAGAAAATTAAACGTGAAGATGAGGGAATAAGGGAGAGAGGGAAGGGTAGAATTAAGAAGAGAGGAGGTGGAGAGGGAGAGAGGATAGAGATGGTGTTGGTTTAGAATAAGGATGATGGGGGAATAAAGGAGAGAGGGAAAAGTAGAATTAAGAAGAGAGGAGGTGGAGAGGGAGAGAGGATAAAGAAGTTAATAAGTGAGGAGGTGAAGAGGGAGAGAGGATAAAGATGTTGTTATAGAATAAGGAAAATGGAGAATTAAACGTGAAGATGGAGGGAATAAAGGAGAGAGGGAAAGGTAGAATTAAGAAGAGAGGAGGTGGAGAGGGAGAGAGAATAAAGAGGTGGAGAGGAAGAGGGGATAAAGATGGATAAGAATTAAATGTAAAGATGGGAGGGAATAAAGGGGAGAGGGAAGGATATGAGTGATTCTATTTCCATTATTTTTACAATGAGTGATCTTATTTCTATTTCTTTTTTCTAAATGTTAGCACTGAGTGATCTATTTATATCTATTATTACCATTATAATTTTTTCGCAATGAGCAATCTTATCTCCCCTTTATTTTTTTCCCATTTCACCATCCATTTTTCCCGGCTCCCATCCCTCTCTCTCTCCCATTCCTCACGCAGCGGGATATAAGTGTGTCTCCATCGGGATTTGATCCGCCTATCACCCGGCTCATTAATGATTTGGATTAATGAATGAAAAGTCTTTTGGCCCTTTTCGTCATCAGCATGGGGATCGATCTCTAGGTAGTAGGGTTGGGATGGGGTGGGTGGGGGTGGTGTTAGGGGTGGGGGGGTGGGTGGGGTTGGTGGGGTTGGTGAGGGGTGAGGGTGGGGGTGGGTGGAGGTGGGGGTGGGTGGGGTGGGGGATAGGTAGTTGGGGGTAGGGGGTGGGGTGGGGTGGGTGGGGGTGGTGGGTAGGGGTTGGTGGGGGTGGGTGGGGTGTGGGGATAGGTAGTTGGGGGTGGGTGGGGTTGGGGTGGGTGGGGTGGGGGATAGGTAGTTGGGGGTAGGGGGTGGGGTGGGGTGGGTGGGGGTGGGGGATAGGTAGTTGGGGGTAGGGGGTGGGGTGGGGTGGGTGGGGTGGGGGATAGGTAGTTGGGGGTGGGTGGAGGTGGGGGGGATATGGGTGGGGATAGGTAGTTGGGGAAGGAGGGTGGGGGTGGGGGGATAGGTAGTTGGGGGTGGGTGGGGGTGGGGGGATAGGTAGTTAGGGGTGGGTGGGGGTGGGTAGGATGGGTAGTTGGGGGTGGGTTGGGGTGGGGGATAGGTAGTGGGGGGAGGGGGTGGGGGTAGGTGTTGGGGGTGGGTGGGGTGGGGTATAGGTAGTTGGAGGGTGGGGGTGGGGGATAGGTAGTGGGGGGAGGGTGGGGGGGGTAGGTAGTTGAGGTGTGTGGGTGGGGTGAGGGGATAGGTAGTTGGGGGTGGGTGTGGTTGGGGGACAGGTAGTTGGGCAAAGGGGGTGGGTGGGGGTGTGGGGGTAGGTAGTTGGGGGAGGGGGGTAAGTTTCTCTTACTTTTATGGTAGGGTGGGAGGGGGATAGGTAGTGGGGAAGGGGGCAGTTTCTCTTACTGTGGATGGTGGGGGGTGGGGGATAGGTAGTTGGGGGAGGGGGGGCAGATGGTGTGTTTTATTTATTTTTCGTTTTGCTTATGTGTTGAAGACCACAATTAATCAATCAATTAATATATTATTGTTTTATATTTTGCATCATTGTTATTATTATTATGATCATCATTATTATTATCATTATCATTTATCATTATCGTTTTTTTTGGTGTTGTTTTATTTTCCTTTTATTGATGTATGTTAAGATATCACTTCATTTAATTTCATTTTTGTTTTTCTTGTTATTGGAGGTGTGCTGACATTTCACTTTATTTATTATTTATCTTAAAACGGCACCTTATTTTAGGTGTTTCATGATAAGGTAATTTCGTAATCTAAGTAATGTTTTATTTCTTATCTTTATGGAGTGTGTTTAAAATGTCATTTCATTTGAAGTGTTTTTTTATTTTTCTGTTTATTGGAATATTTCAAAGTGTCACTTCATTTGTTTTTATATTTTTTTTTTCCGGTTACTGATCTGTTTTTATTGAGGTGTGTTAAAAGGTCACTTCACTTCAATTTCCTGCTTCTTGAGTTCTGTTGAAATGTTACTTCACTTAATTTTTCCGTTGCTTGATGTGTGTAGAAATGTCACTTCACTTCATGTTCCTGTTTCTTGGCCTGTGTTAAAGTGCCATCTCACTCAAGTGTGCTAATATATCACATCATTTGAAATGTTCATCAATTTTCATTTTTTTTCCTGTTAATGGTAAACATGGTATGAAATACTCTCTTTTGTGCATTTCTAAAACTGTGTATATATATATATATATATATATATATATATATATATATATATATATATATATATATATATATATATAGATAGATAGATAGATAGATAGATAGATAGATAGATAGATAGATATATGCATGTGTGTGTGTGTGTGTGTGTGTGTGTGAGTGTGTGTGTGTGTGTGTGTGTGTGTGTGTGTGTGTGTGTGTGTGTGTGTGTGTGTGTGTGTGTGTGTGTGTGTGTGTGTGTGTGTGTGTATGTGTTTGGAAGTAGAGTTATAGATCGATAGAGGCAGATAGACAAATGAAGGTAGATGGATTGATAGATAAACATACAAACAGCTAAATAGATAGCTAGATAGATACACAGAGAGATAAATATATACCAAGACAGAGATGAGGTTTTACTGTATGTAAACAGATAGATAGACAGTTAAGAGAGAGAGAATGAGTGAATGAGAGATAGATAGATAGATAGATAGATAGATAGAGAGAGAGAGACAGAGAGAGAGAGAGAGAGAGAGAGAGAGAGAGAGAGAGAGAGAGAGAGAGAGAGAGAGAGAGAGACAGAGAGAAATAGATAGATAGATAGAGACAGATAGATAGAAAAGAGGGGATGAAGGGAACAAAGAAAGCAGGACTACAGAGAGATAAATAGATAGATAGATAGAGAGGGTGGGAGGAAAAAAGAGAAAGCAGGAGGATAGATAGATAGATAGGGAAATAATTAGATAGATAGACAGACTGACAGAGAGGTAGATAAATAGAAAAATAGATAAACAGACAGATAGATAAATAGATAGATAGATATATAAAAGAGAGACAAAAACAGAAGCAGAAACAGAGACGGACAGACGCAGAAATAGAGATAAGAATAGAGACAGAGACATAGACACGAATAGAAGACTTAGAAGAAGAGAAGACAATCCATGTATCCGAGGCCTATATCTGTCGCCTGAGGAGGAAAAATCCAACGATACGAGCGAATGCGAGATCGGGTGGTATGTGTCATGTATCATGTAACAGAACACAACAGATGGCGGTGTGTATCCACTTGCATGGTAACTGGCGCGACCGTCGAGTGGGTTGGATAAAGGAAATCAATTTTTTTAATGCATATTCTGATTTTTGTTTTCTTTTTGGCGTGAAGGAAAGTAATTTACTGTAAAAAAGGTAAAAAATTAAAATAATAAGGTAAAGAATGAAAGGAAATCGTGGAATGGATAAAGGAAATGGATAAAGGTAATGTACGGATGATGAAAATGATGATGATAATAATGATAATTCTGTTGATTATGAAAGTGGGAATAATGATAATTGATGATGATAATAATGATAATGTGATAATAGATGATAGAACCTAGAATGAAGAATGAAAGGAAATCGTGGAATGGATAAAGAAAATGGATAAAGATAATGTACGGATGATGAAAACAATGATGATGATAATAATGATAATAATGTTGATTATGAAAGTGGGGATAATGATAATGATTGATAATAATGATAATGTGATGATAGATGATAGAACCTAATACGGAATGGATAAAGGAAATGGATAAAGGTAATGTACGGATGATGAAAAAGATAATGATAATAATGATAGTTCTGTTGATTATGAAAGTGGGAATAATGATGATAATGATAATGATAATAATGATAATAATGATAATGTGATGATAGATGATAGAGTCTGACACGGAATGGATAAAGGAAATCGAGGTTTATGATCGGTAATGCATATTCTGATTTTTTTTTTCTTTTGCGTGAAGGTAAGTAATTTACTGTAAAAAAGTAAAACATTAAATAATAAGAAGGTAAAGATGTAATGAATGAAGGATTTTGTGGCATGGTAATTATTATTATTAATTAATGGTAATTAAAATGGATTAGATAAAGGTAATGCATATTCTGATTTTGTTTTCTTTTTTGTATGAAGGTAAGTAATTTACTGTAAAAAAGGTAAAAATTAAGATAATAAGGTAAAGATTTTGTGGCTTGGTAACTGAGCGACCTTCGAGTGGGTTGGATAAAGGAAATCAATTTTTTTAATGCATATTCTGATTATTTTTTTCTTTTTGCGTGAAGGTAAGTAATTTACTGTAAAAAAGGTAAAAATTAAGATAATTAGGTAAAGATTTTGTGTCAAGGGAAACTGAGCGACCTTCGAGTGGGTTGGATAAAGGAAGTGCGGATTCTGAGATTTTATTTTCTTTTCTTTTTTTGCGTGAAGGTAAGTAATTTACTGTAAGAAAAGGCAGAGAAGAAGGAGAGGAAGAAGAAGAAGAAGAAAGGTAAAGATGCAATGAATGAAAGGAAATCATGGAATGGATAAAGAAAACGGATAAAGGTAATGTACGGATGATGAAACGATGATGATAATGATAATTCTGTTGATTATGAAAGTGGGAATAATGACAATGATAATGATAATAATGATAATGTGATGATAAGATGATAGAAATACAGATTTTTTTTCTTTTTTGCGTGAAGGAAAGTAATTTACTGTAAAAAATGCAAAAAGAAGAATACGAAGAAGAAGAAGAAGAAGAAAGGTAAAGATGCAATGATTGAAAGGAAATCGTGGAATGGATAAAGGAAATGGATAAAGGTAATGTACGGATGATGAAAATGATGATGATAATAATGATAGTTCTGTTGATTATGAAAGTGGGAATAATGACAATGATAATGATAATAATGATAATGTGATGATAGATGATAGAGTCTGACACGGAATGGATAAAGGAAATCGAGGTTTATGATCGGTAATGCATATTCTGATTTTTTTTTTGCGTGAAGGTAAGTAATTTACTGTAAAAAAGGTAAAAATTAAAATAATAAGGTAAAGAATGAAAGGAAATCGTGGAATGGATAAAGGAAATGGATAAAGGTAATGTACGGATGATGAAAATGATGATGATGATGATAGTTCTGTTGATTATGAAAGTGGGAATAATGATAATGATTGATAATAATGATAATGATAATAGTAATGATAATAGTAATAATAATGATAAAGGTAAAGATGCAATGATTGAAAGGAAATCGTGGAATGGATAAAGGAAATGGATAAAGGTAATGTACGGATAATGAAAACGATGATGATAATAATGATGATGATATTGATTATGAATGTGGGAATAATGATAATGATTGATAATAATGATAATGTGATGATAGATGATAGAGCCTGACACGGAATGGATAAAAGAAATGGATAAAGATGTAATGGATAAATGGAATTATGGCTTATGATCGAAAATGCAGATTCTAAGATTTTTTTTTGCGTGAGGGTAAGAAATTTACTGTAAAAAAAGGAAAATCAAATAAAAGAGGGAAAATAATGAAAGGAAAAATAAAAGAATTAAAGTAATAAAAGAAAGGAAGAAATAAAAGGAAGAAAGAACTAAAGATAAAGGAATAATAAAGAGAAAGGAATAATAAAAGCATGGAAAATTGTTAAATGAATGAAAGAAGTAAATGATTAAAGAAAGGAAATGTAAGAAATAAAATATAAAAATAGAAAACAAGTAAAAGAAAGGAAAATAAAAGAAAGGAAAAATAAAGAAAAAGGAAAATGAAAAAAGGAAAATAATAAAAGGAAAATTAAGAGAAAGGAATATAAAAGGAAAAATAAAAGAGAGGGAAAAGAGAAGAAGGAGAAAATTAAACGAATGGTAGAAATAACAAAAGAGAAAATAAAGGAAAGAAAAGATAAAAAAGGAAAAACTAAAAAAAGGAAAATAGAATAAGGAATACAATAAAAAAGGGAAAATGGAAGAAAGGAAAACTAACAGTAAGAAGAAATTAATAAATATAAAACAAAAGTAAGAAAAACAAAATAAAGGAAACCTAAGACAAAGGAAAAACAAAATAAGAAAAAATGAAAAATAAAAGAAATAAAAAAGAAAAGAAATGAACAATAAGAGAAATAAATATTAAAAGAAATAAAAATAAAAGAAATAGAAAATAAAAAATTAAAATAAAAGAAATAAAAAAAAAATAAATGAAGAAATAAGAAAAAATAAACGATAGGGAAAATAATAGAAAGGAAATATAAGAGAAAGGAAATTAAAAGAAAGAATACAAGTAAACAATAAAAAGGAAAATAAAGAAAAGACAAAAATATAAGGAAAAAATAAAAGAAACAAAAAATAAATAGAAGGGAGAAAAGGGAAAAGAAAGAGAGAGAGAGAGAGCGAAAGAGAGAGAGAGAGAGAGAGAGAGAGAGAGAGAGAGAGAGAGAGAGAGAGAGAGAGAGAGAGAGAGAGAGAGAGAATGGAAATAAAGGAAAGAAAGAGAAAAATGAAAAAAATTGGGAATTATTCACAGGAATCACAAAAGCTAAAGAAAATGAATAAACAAATGATTTTATTTATCTGTAATTTTAATAATTTAAAAACAATAATAATGATTTTATTTACATACATTATTCTTTGATATGTGGCAATACTATAAAAAAGAAAAGAAGAGAAAAGAAAAGAAAAGAAAAGAAAAAAATCAAAGGAAAAGAAGACAGAGAAAAGAAATAGAGAAAAAAGTGTTATGAAATTCGGAAGCAAAAGAAGAAGAAGAAATAGAAGAGGAAGTAAAAGAGAAGTAGAAAAGGAAGAAATAACCAGAAGAAGAAACAGAAGAATAAGAGGAAACACAAAACGAAATAGAAGAAGAGAGTAAGAAATAGGAGGAGAAGAAGAAGAAGAAGAAAATGAAAAAAATAAAAGCTTAATACAAAAAAGAACGAAGACAGAAATAAATAAAACAAAGGAAAGAGATAATACAAACAAAAGACGACAAAACCAAAAAAATCCGACACACACACCCACCCCCCCACCCACACAGCCACACACCCACACCCACACGTACACACCCACCCACCCACCCACACACACCCACACACACCCATCCACCCCCCCCCCCCACACACACACCCATCCACACACGTACACACACGTACACACACACACACACACACAGCAGCACGGCGAAGGCATCCGAACCTTTGGCAGTTTCCCATAAAGTCAATTACGGAAGTTTACCAAGGCTGCCTGCCCGTGTCTCGCTCTTTGGGGGGAGGGGGGGGAGGGGAGAGGGAGGGGGGGAGAGAGAGGGAGAGGAGGAGGGTTGGGTGGGTGAGGGGGAGGGTTGGGTGGGGGACAGGGGGGGATAGAGACGGTGGGTGAGGGGGGAGGGTAGGGGGAAGAGGGTTGGGTGGGTGAGGGGAGAGGGAGAGGGAGAGAGGGATAGGGGAGAGGAAGAGGGAGAGAGGAGAGAGGAGAGGGGCAGGGAGAGGGGTGGGTGGGTGGGTGGGTGAAGGGTGGGTGAAGGTGGTTTGAGGGGGGAGAGAGGGTAAGGTGAGGGGGAGAGGGAAGAGGGAGAGGGGTGGGTGGGTGGGTGGGTGAGGGGGGAGAGAGAGGGTTGGGTGGGTGAGGGGGAAGAGGGAGAGAGGGTTGGGTGAAGGGGGGGAGGGAAGGGGAGCGGGAGGGGGAGAGAGGGAGAAGGTTGGGTGGGTGAGTGAGGGGGGAGGGAGAGGATGGGGGAGAGGGTAGAGGGGGGTAGAGGGTTGGGGGAGAGGAGGGGCGAGGAGAGGGGGGAGGGAGAGGAAATAGGGAGAAGGAGGAAGGGTGAATGGGGGAAAAGTAGGTAGAAGGGTGAAGGGGAGGAGGGTGAGGGGAAGGAAGTGGGTGAGGGAGTTACAGGGAGGGGAGGCAAAGGATGAGAGGGAAAGAGAGGTGGGTGAGAGGTGTGAGTTTAAGGGTGAGGGGAGGAGTGAGGGGGATTGAGAGGGTACTGGTGAAGGGAGTACATGATGAAGGTGAGGACATACATATAAATAAACACACACACGCACACACACACACACACACACACACACACATGTTGTATATGCATATATATACATATTTATATATTTATTTTTCATCATATCTTAAATCTTATTTTTTTAGTTTTTCTTTATTTAGTTATTCTTATTTTTTATTCGTTTTTTCTTTTTCTTTCTTTTTCTTTTTCATGTGTATAATATCTATTGTTCTTGTTCTTCTTGTTTTTGTTTGTTATTGTTCTTCAAGTTCTTAATATCACCAAGTTCTCTTTCACGTTTATTGTCTCTGTTAATTATCATCATATTATTGGTATTATAATTTTATGTATATGACCGATATAGTAACGATGAAAAGGTAATAATGATACTGATGATGATAAGGATAATGATGATAATGATAATGATATTGACAATGAAAGTGGGAATAATGATAATGATAATAATGATAATAATGTGATGATAGATGATAGGTCCTGACACAAGCTTACAGCTAACTTAGCTAACTTTCTTAAATAATTTAATTTTAGACCACGCTCTCTCTTCTCTATCTCTACATAAACCTATTATCTTTATAAATCTAAAAAAAAGAGAAAAAAAAGTAGCAACCGAAATGTCTGATAATATACATAACAAGCAGGTTTAGATTTTTCTTAATCCATAGTTGTGTATTACCCATAAAACAAGCATCTGAATTTCACTATGTTTACCTCACAAACTAAGACAAATCTCTTCTCTGTCTCTACATAAACCTATTATCTTTATAAATCTAAAAAAAAGATAAAAAAGGTAGGAACTGAATTGTCTGATAATATACATAACAAGCAGGTCAAAATTTTTCTTAATTCATAGTTGTGTATTACCCATAACACAAACATCTGAATTATACTATGTTTACTTCACAAACTAAGACAAATCTCTTCTCTATCTCTACATAAACATATTATCTTTATAAATCTAAAAAAAAAGTAGCAACTGAAATGTCTGATAATATACATAACAAGCAGGTTTAGATTATTCTTAATTCATAGTTGTGTATTACCCATAACATAAGCATCTGAATTATATTATGTTTAACTCACAAAATATTATGTTTAACTCACAAACATAAACCTATTAACTTAAAAAAAAATAAAATAAAATAAGTAGGAACCGAAATGTCTGATAATATATATAACAAGCAGGTCAAAATTTTTCTTAATCCATAGTTGTGTATTACCCATAACACAAGCATCTGAATTATATCATGTTTAACTCGCAAACATAAACCTATTAACTTAAAAAAAAAAAAAAAATAAAATAAAATAAGTAGGAACCGAAATGTCTGATAATATACATAACAAGCAGGTCAAAATTTTTCTTAATTCATAGTTATGTATTACCCATAACATAAACATCTGAATTATGTTATGTTTAACTCACAAACTAAGACAAATCTTTTCTCTATCTCTACATAAACCTATTAACTTTTTTAAATAAATAAAAAAATAAGTAGGAACCGAAATGTCTGATAATAAACATAACAAGCAGGTTAAGATTTTTCTTAATTCATAGTTGTTTATTACCCATAACATAAAATCTGAATTATACTATGTTTACCTCACAAACTAAGACAAATCTCTTCTCTGTCTCTACATAAACCTATTATCTTTATAAATCTAAAAAAAAAAAAGAAAAAATATGTAGCAACTGAATTGTCTGATAATATACATAACAAGCAGATTAGAATTATTCTTAATCCATAGTTGTATATTACCCATAACACAAGCATCTGAATTATACTATGTTTACCTCACAAACTAAGACTACTCTCTTCTCTATCTCTACATAAACCTTTTATCTTTATAAATCTAAAAAAAAAGAAAAAAAATATAGGAACCGAAATGTCTGATAATATATATAAAAAGCAGGTCAATTTTTTTCTTAATCCATCGTTGTGTATTACCCATAACACAAGCATCTGAATTATATCATGTTTACCTCACAAACTAAGACAAATCTCTTCTCTACCTCTACATAAACCTATTATCTTTATAAATCTTAAAAAAAAAGAGAGAAAAAAGGTAGTAACCGAAATGTCTGATAATATACATAACAAGCAGTTTAAGATTATTCTTAATCCATAGTTGTGTATTACCCATAACACAAGCATCTGAATTATATTATGTTTAACTCACAAACTAAGACAAATCTCTTCTCTACCTCTACATAAACCTATTATCTTTATAAATCTTAAAAAAAAAGAGAGAAAAAAGGTAGTAACCGAAATGTCTGATAATATACATAACAAGCAGTTTAAGATTATTCTTAATCCATAGTTGTGTATTACCCATAACACAAGCATCTGAATTATATTATGTTTAACTCACAAACTAAGACAAATCTCTTCTCTATCTCTACATAAACATATCTTAAAAAAAAAATAAAAAAAATAAATAAGTAGGAACCGAAATGTCTGATAATATACATAACAAGCAGGTTTAGATTATTCTTAATCCATCGTTGTGTATTACCTTAACATAAGCATCTGAATTATACTATGTTTACCTCACAAACTAAGACTAATCTCTTCTCTATCTCTACATAAACCTATTATCTTTAAAAATCAAAAAAAAGAGAGAAAAAAGGTAGTAACCGAAATGTCTGATAATATACATAACAAGCAGGTTAAGATT
>NC_091564.1:38331193-38333693 GCF_042767895.1 Penaeus vannamei | reverse complement strand
GGTAATTTTTTTTTCTTGAATAGCGGGTCCGCCGATATTTATTTCCAAGAAAATGGAACAAAAAGTGAAAATCTCGATTTTTTTTGTCAAATTCCCGCCGATATTGTGACGTCCGCGAAAGAAATAGCAAAACAATAAATACAAATCAATTTTTCTATGATTCATTGTGTAGTGTATCACTTCTCTCATATTCAAAACAAAAATAAAATACATTTGGCGGTAATACTTTACTCTCATACGTCATGTCATGTCTATTGTCTATCGTGAATATTTTCGACTTTGATTTCCAAAATAATAAATTCTGGTTGAATGAATTCTTTGGTCCGTTTTCATTCAACTCCTCGAAGACTTGTAGTAAGGTAGAATTGTACTTTCTCCAGGTGGGGCTGGAACTGATACATTCCTTTACTTCTGATCTTTGGAATTTAGATTTTTTTTTTTTTTTTTTGCCTCTTACCGACATTTCATTATCACCAGAATTACTAGCTATTCAAGATAAAAAATTGCAAAAAATTGTGGCCTTATATATACATACATATACATATATATATCCCTAGTCGTGCCTCTTCGCCAGGACACTAGGACTCATAGTTGATTCAGGGTGGTATAAGACTGCTCATAGTTGGTGCAGGGTGGTATTGGACTTCTCATAATCGGTACAAGGTGGTGCAGGACTTCTCATAGGTGGTATAGGGTAGGAACGTTAAGCGGCCAAGTGACTGGGTACCGTGAAGTGGCGGAATAGAAATCTTACTCTCGATATAAAAGTAGGCACAGGAAAAGGAATAAGTTTAGCAGGCCACCTTCGAATGCTCCGGATACGCAAGAGAGAGCCGGACACTGAGCCAAGGTCGACGAAACAGGCCAAATAAAAAAACATCGGTAGATTTAACTACTATTAATGTGGGCACAATTAGAGGAAAGGAGGAAGAAGTAGGAGAGCTCATGAAAGGGAAGAAGTGGGAATGGAATAGCTGGAACTAGACAAGGTGCTGTCACACTAGCACTTTTTTCCGTCAATTTTTTGACAATTTTCTGAAATTTTGTCAATTTTTGAGCGAATTGTCGATTCTCCAGTCAGACGATAATGACCTTTCCGTCAACTTTTTCAGCCAAACATAGTCAAATCAAGAGCTATATTCGAGAACGTTTGTATTTATGTTAAATAAAATTGTCAAGAAAATTACGGAAAAAGTATTAGTGTGACACGGCCTTTAAGGAAACAAATGCAAGTAAAGTTATACACGAAGACTATCTACTGATCCGTCAAAGGAACTAAGAGGGAAAGCAAAGTCGCGTTAATACTATCATCCCAAGTGAGCCAAAGAACAATACTTGTCGAATATGTAAAAAATCACTCCAAAAGCTAAGAACTGCAATATAGATACCGTGCATGTATATACGCCACAGAGAGGTCTGAGTGAAAAGTAAAAGGAGGACTTTTAGAGAGACCTTCAGGACACGATAGATAGAATGCCGACAACAGAAAACTATTATGTGAAAAGAGACCTCAACGGGTACATAGGGGAAAGAATACAAAGTTATGAGGAAAATTTTGTCTGCTTCAGTATTGGACATCGTAATTCTAAAAAAAACTCATAATTAAATTTTGTATCAGGAACAAGTCAGTCATGAATACCTTTTTTCACCACCAGGAGAGCCACAGACATGGAATAGATGGGATTCAAACTATGAAACGTATTCACAAAGATCTATGATAGATCTGGTCCTGGCCAGCAGAGAAACCTTTGTCCATGATGCACCATCTCATTCAGATCACTGGGTATTACTGGCAAAAGTTGATATACTCATCACACCTTCAAAAAGAAAACCTAAAACATATACACTTG
The DNA here is from genome assembly GCF_042767895.1 of Penaeus vannamei. Lineage (NCBI taxonomy): Eukaryota > Metazoa > Arthropoda > Malacostraca > Decapoda > Penaeidae > Penaeus > Penaeus vannamei. The sequence continues at coordinate 38,331,843 of NC_091564.1, read as the reverse complement.
TAGAGAACCTGAAGGAGACCATTAAATCACACACACACACATACACACACACACACGTACGCACACACCCACACACACACAGACACACACACACACACGAACACGCACATATGCATAAATATATGTGTGCCTCGTCGCCAGTCCACCAAACCCCCCCACCCCCGTACCACCGAGCGCCACCGAGTGCCACCGAGTGCCACCGACAGGCCAAGGGATGACAGTGGCAGTCAGCGGGCAAGTGACGAACACCGCCTCAAGCTTCCCCCATAAAGGCAGGCAGATCTCCCCTAAAGTCCCCTTTGTTCAGGGTACAAAGCTTGTTTACCTGCGTCTGTTCACCTGTTTCTGTGCGAGGAAGGTTGGGCGGCCGGCTGGACGGTGGCCGGATGTTGACGTGGAGTCTGTGGTTGCCAAGTCGTGTGTGTGTGTGTGTGTGTGTGTGTGTGTGTGTGTGTGTGTGTGTGTGTGTGTGTGTGTGTGTGTGTGTGTGTGTGTGTGTGTGGGTGGAGTGGTCCTCCCCGCCTGCTAGAGAACGCACGCATGTACGCACTCACACGCACTTACACACGCACTTACACACACACACACACACACACACACACACACACACACACACACACACACACACACACAAAACAATGCAAACACTC